>NC_031502.1:10698063-10698648 GCF_000237925.1 Schistosoma mansoni | reverse complement strand
ACATCTCCATATACGAATTAGCGAATCCTGAAAAAGGACAACAATAAATTTCATTCTTAGACAAATATCTGCCATTAAACACTAGATCTATTTTCCTATTATCGTCCAGCCTATCAAACACGTCCCTTCTTCAACTCAGAAGCTTGCTGTGATCCACGGAATTTCATATCAATAAACCCAACCTATAAGTCAATAAAATTTTCATATTATCCTCCTTCCTAATGGTTACGATTTACTGAGTTGAACAGCTTACACTAAACTAAATCGTAAAACCTATCCAACTAATATTTCTTATCGTCATGGGAGAATTGCAACTTAATTTGTTAACTTTTCAGCAATTTCCTTATTTGTCTATTAGAACAGCACAACTTATTTCGGCCTTTACAGTTTTATTTTACTTAGTTAATTAACTAACTAATTTGTTTAATAAAGTGTTAAAATTCTTGCCATTTAGTATGTTATCAGTAAAAATCCTTTTTTAATATATTGGGTAGTATGTCGGAATAACTTTATTTATAGATAGATTCCTGAAAATGGTGAAGATTTGTAGCTCAGGTGGATGATTTAGGTGGACAGGACAAGCTG
>NC_031502.1:10590083-10697836 GCF_000237925.1 Schistosoma mansoni | reverse complement strand
ACTTGTTTATCCTCAGCTATATATAACCAAATAATTCCGATTAACTAATAGCCCTTAAAATTACTAAATAAATTTTTAAAAATGGATTATGTATTGCCAAATATTAAATTTCTTAAAACGTTCAAGTAAAACTAAATCATTTTGTGTTGGTTGTTTGAATTTTCCTACACAAAAAATGAATTAGACTTCATCCCACTGCACAAGCTAGTAGCTACCCGAACTGAGTAGCTAAGCAGATAACACGATGTCATTCCAAGCAAACGAAACTGGGTTTAAGTTCCGGAGTGAACATCAACTCAGGGATGCAGATATATCCAGTTGACGAGTCTTAAATAAGACAAAACGCGCGTACTGGATTCCATTGCCAGATACCAACCATCTCTGCTTACAATGGTTATGTAAAACTATGTAAATTAAGCGAATTTTGATCAGTCTCTTACAAGTATTTCTGATATATTGGTAAAAATCAATCCCATTATGAAATATAGGAAAGAGATACATAGAAAAATTGGAAAGTCGATTTTTCAGAATTACATTTAGTTTTAATCATATCCTAAAGCGTTGAAAATTGATTTTTATGTTGTTTACGTCTGATACTAAACGAGTAAAGACCAGACTGATGAATTCATTCAAATAAATATATTATGTTTTAGTCTAATAACTATGATGACATCACACAGTTTCAATGAACCATCTTATGTTGTTTAATGGTGATTTTGCATGCAATTGTCATGTTTATATCTTGTGTCAAACAACTAATACTCACTGATCTTTCACGATGTGTGGTTTTCAACATATTTTCAGCAAAATATGTAAATGACTAGATTTGAAATCCAGTTGTACTTGCTTATTCACGGATACTCAAACTGATGTATACAATTAAATATGATAAATGGATGATTCTTCCCTCCCTTTGGATTGAACATTATGTTATGCTTTCACTGAGTATAATATGCTGATAATTGTCACTTCCAGGCAACATGATTTGCAACCAACTTGAGTTTTTTATGAGGTCCTATATCTAGCTGATTCAATCTCTTTTGATTCCAAATAAAATAGAAGTTTTTTGATAAAATTCATATGATGGGTAGAAAACAAGTGATGTAAAATACTGAAGAACTTTCTCATGAAGAATGATATTTTTCTTTAATACATAAAATGTAAAATTTAACGGCTAAGCATACAATTATTGGGTTCAAGTTTGCATAATAATTCCAAACGAATGAAAACCCATCCAAATTACAAGATCTAGATAATAAGGAACCTGTGTTTTAGATTCGCCCGCTATTCAGAATAACATATTGTACTGTTTTTGAAACTGTCATTATTCTTAATGAACATAACCATAATCATAGATTATAGTTATGCTAAACAAGATATTTGGTACTAGTGGTTTAGTACTTTAACAAGGCCCAATCTAAAATTTAAGAAAATTTAGAACTTAGCTTCAGATATACATTTATTACCTTACATTAATTACCATTGTTTTGTCTCATTATTAATGTAAAATAATAACTGATTCAGTACTTTAATTTTATACACAGTTCCGAGCTGTAATTAATTTAACTCGAACAATGCTAGATCTCATAGATCGACAGCGTTCAGTTGAATTAAGATCACAAACTGGGTCGAAATCGGTTGGTGGAAGCTGTTCTGATATGAGGTTAGTAGTACATTTTTATAAAAGCGTTTAGGGAACAAAGTTATCATCAGTATTATGCTCTTATGATCATGAGTACAGTATATGACTACACAGGATTTCAAATTGAAAATCCACTCTACGCTTTTGATTGAGCAATTTTTCACCATTTTATCAAAATATCAATAATTAATGTAGTTCACAATTTAAACTATTCGAACAATAGCAGATAAGAAACAGTAAGGTAGACAATTTAAATATATATTTATTTACTACCTATGAGTAGTTTACAATTCATGATAAAATTTATTTGACTTTTGTGTGTAAATCGATCAACTCATTTGTTTTTAAGGGTTCAACAACTAACAGAATAGCATAATTTGTAAATTGTTCTAAGTGACTTCATTTATTAGACAGAACAAACAGTCATTGATCCCAGTAAATGAGGAATCCCAAACTAGAATATGTCAGCTGTATGTTGCTCCTTGGTTTTCACAAGCTGATATCATAGAACCTATCTTAAAATACCATCATTCCTTAAAAGTTTATATTCGTTTGGTTGTGTTATTATTCCACAGGTCCTACGCATATGTCCACATTTTTATTCTACTTTTTCGAATTTCTGCTATTCAGGTTTGTTTTCTTTCTAATCTTAATTACTATTTACTCCTTGAAATATTGAATACTATGTATTCTACCATTTGTTTTCCCTGCTCTAACAGTTCATCATTTGGTGCACCTCGAAATCTTCCGTTAATTGCTATGCAACGTCCAACTATAGATTCTGAATTATTATACGTTGATATGGAGGATTCAAAGCTTTCAAGGTCAAGTTTAGGTGAGAATTACGAATTTACAAAATAATTGTTTGATCACAACATATTTGAGGGTAAACTATAACAATGCTTCAGAGTACAAAATAAATTGTTTCGTTTGTCAGTTTCTTAAAAGAAGTTCATTATGCTCTTCTTAACATATTATCGGTTTATTTGTGAGGTTAATTATCAGGGAAAACGTTTCTCATAAATGACAGTTGAAGAATGGATAAACCAAACGAAATAGATATGACGCAACCTAAAGATGTTTGCTACTGTTAACAAATATGACTAGGTTTACTCATTTACAGATTATTACTAGGAAACTATATAGTTAGTAACGAATTTAAACAAAATACACTTAGCTAGATAGTTCGGCTTACAACGATTTATAATACATCTCATTGAAACTATTTGGTTCAAGACGAAAAACTAAGATCCAGAAATAGATTCATTGACCATAAAGGAGGAACATGCTTTGCAATTTTATTCCATGTGATTTTTACTAGTATTGATAAGTACATGACAAGTGTAGAATTTTCACAGTTTAATGGAAGAACTGATCCTGGTTAAACCTCATTTAAAACTAGGAAGCACTAGACAAGCGTTTTGTCGTAGTACGGGACTCCGTAGTAACACTAATGCATGACCCTACCACATGGAATCTGACTATGCACATTCAGCTTCTCGCGTGAGTGCCTAACCTTCAAATCACCGAGCCGGCACCCAATGATGCCTAGTTAACTTGATTCGCGATATTGTGTGATCATCTTCCATGACGTAGCATAACAAGACTTGAACATATTACACACCAAATGACTTACAAGCACACAGCAAAACCTATTCCATATCTTATTGTGAATGAACACTTATTTATTATATTTTAGTTTTGTTACCATGCATGTCTTAAATAATTTTGGTTCCTATTACTTCCTTGGAGAATCTACAACCAGACTGTCAAGCAAAATGTTGAGCTATTTAATTTCAGTCGTTGAAATTTTTGTTGAAATTTTTTTCTCATGACTTTAAATTGTACCTATTTACATATCAACATTTAAACTAACTAATTCTACATTTTTAGACCCGTTTTTAATAATTTCCAGAAAACTTAACACTCGGGCTAAGTAGAATCTACCCGTGATTACATTTGTTTAATCTAACGTTGCATTTATATAGGACTGTATTCTTACACGAGCTAAACAACTGCGTTACTACTTTTGTATATTAGTTTTATCAAAACTCCAAAATGAACGGTATTTAAGCTCCTCTACTAAATACATGGTGTAATACGTAAACAAAAAATAATTTTTATAAAGTAACATCAAAACTCGATTCCCAAATATTGCAAACGTTTTTAATAGAAATGGCTTAACAAATATCAATGTAACCCACTTAGCATCGTAGACAATAAACCCTCTAAAATTATTTTTTTGGATAAAAAATTTAATTTTAACCACACTGGAAAAGTTTACAGAACTAAACAGGTAGTATATTACTTCCCAGTATACTGTGAAATCGCGTCTCAAAGTAAGAAATATACTTTAGACTTGAAACAATATAAATTTTCACATACGTAAGAAACAGGTGACCACATTATCCATCTACAAAGTTAGTGTTTGAAAGGTTATTCATAGTCTCCTGAAGCAAACAAGATCCTATCCAATATTTAATTGTTTTATTACATCTCACAGATTATCGTCGAAGTTCTGGCAGTGAAGTCACTGGAACTAGTCGATGGAGCAGAAATAGCTTGTTAATTCAAAGGTTACAGGCATCAAAACATAGATCAGAAAGCCTATTGTTCAATACAAAGCACAGAAACTGTAAGTTTCACTAAAGCATTCATATATATATATATATATACAATTTAAAAAATTGACAGCAACCATATACTTTTGTTCGTGAAACCTGATTTACTTCACACGTGTAAATAGTCCACATAATTTGGTAGATAGAACTAGTTTACCCCAAAACATAGTTGATAGTTTCGGGTGTTTTTTGCCTCTCATTATAATAATTAGCTAGTTTGGTTTTATGGTGTACTCATTTAACCGCTAGTTCTGAAACCTGAAGACCTCATAGTTAAGATCGAAGTTTACCTTTTCCCTACATTATACATAATAAAATCCCTAATGACTATAGGTTTTCGTTAAATTTCTAAAGGTTTAAGCAAAATATTGAGTTATTTAGTTTCAATCGTTGAAATGTTGCTTAATGGCCTATGATAAAAATATGTTAGACAAAAATAAATCGTAACCAGTCGCTAGGTTAATTATTGGGAAACTCTAAAACTGATTAAATTCAATCATAAACTATTGATATGAATTAAGTGAGGAAATTAACAATATTCACCAAAACGTTTTAATTTAACGATTAAACGAGAAGTTGGTGAAGCATGAAAATTAGTGTTCGGCATACAGAATGATAAGTGTATAATTACTTTCTGAAATCATTTAATTGAGAAGTATTTTCTAGTCAGAATGTACTTTAAAATAAAAACGAAACAAATTGTTTGAATGCTTATGCATAAAAGCATCCGACAGTTACCTTAATAAATGGATGTGCTGATTTTCTAATTAATTGAATTTATTCATTCCGATTATTAGTTGTCAAGATACCGAAAGAAAGGATCTTTTAATATGAAATAGTTCCATTCATTTCCTATTGAACCGATTGATTCTACTTTGTAATTATTATGAAACCAGTAAAATACAATATATTTGTCAAAAATCTTTATGTGGTCATTTTTACCTTTAGCCATTGGTGATCATAGATTTTGGAATGAAAGTGCAAGTAATCCGAATTTTAATTATCATGGACATTCGAGTACAAATTCTCGTATAGGACCAAGTCCATTTTATAATTCAAGTCCAACTTGTGAAGATTTATATAAAATGAGAAGATATTCTGGAAATATTTTAACTCGATCAACAGATAATCAAGTGAATGTATATGTTAGTAAACTTAGTTTTTATAGAAAAAAATATTTCCCTAGAGAAATTTAAAGTTTAGTATTAAATGGGATTTTTTAATTTTAATTATTACTAATAAACCTTTTATTCTTAGAAAAAAAGAATTTTACGATGGGTATAACAAAATGCCTAGGAAGGAACTGATTCCACTTTAAGTAAAGTGTTAAGATAACAGTATTTAACCACTTCAGATAAAAAAAGAGCAGTCGAATGGGTAGTTCTTAATTCTTTTCACAAGCTTATGTATATATATTTACTTGATATGGAGATAAACGCAGTATCATGTTGTAAGATGTACACTATATTTTGATAAACTTGATCAATTTCGCTAACCAGTATATGCATAGTATCAGAATCCAGTTTTGCTGATAAGCATTCACTGAAAAGCCTAATAATTAACTCCAAATAAAATGACTCAGTAACGATATGTTAAAAGAGGTCTTGGTGAAGTTTCCTACAATATAATACGTATTGTCGTAGCAAATATTCAACACCAAGATGTTGAATAGACAATCAGAAATAAAAAAATAAACAAACCAACAACTGAACAGTATTATAAACAATTGTTTGGTAGTCATGTTTGTTTGGTGATTAATATACTTGCTTACTAACCACAAATCGTTTGGGAATTTATGAATTTTAGTCAACTTTGCTTACTTTCTATACATACAAAAATATGAAACATTTTCTTAATTTGTATTAACTATATGTCTAACCATTAGGTACCTGGTCTATAATAAGATCAAAACTTATGGGATTTACACAACCCATCATTAAATATAACAAGTTTTGTAAAACTATGTTTGGCAATGATTAATGAGAAGCATAAATAATTGTTTCGTCATTTAGCGATTTAGAAACCTCTGTGGTACATATTAGTTTCCAGTTTACACTGCTATTAAATTAAACATTGAAGTAAACCAATTAAATAGGTTCTTTCAAATTTTAACGACCCACTAGTAGGTGTTTTTGTTATGTGAAAAATCAGCTTCATAGTTCTGAAAGTATGCCGCCAAGTGTCGTTATACAACCGACTAGTTGTTGCAGCTATTCGCTAACCATGGGGACACTGGTTAAATTTACGGTCAACCAATAAAATCAAACAAGAGCAATGTGTTTTAAACTCACAAGTTTATTTTTGTCAAAATTCAGAAAGATTTATGATCATACTCTCCTGAAAACGATCAAAAAAGAACTATTAGGCAAGAAACTAAAATGTAAACACCTAGATAATAATATGGCCATTTCCTTTGTCAAATGAGCGATATGTGACTCTATGTCACACATAATTCATTCGGAATTTTACTGTAAAATTGTGATTGTCAACTGGTAAAGAGATAGAATATGTTCTGTTCCTAAATCAAATGAACAAATAATGTAATTTTAATTTTCTTGCTTCTTTTATTTCAAAGGATAATTTAGGTTCCTTAAATGTTCCAAGATACAATAATGGTTTTCTAGACCCTAGAAGACATAGTTATGGTTTTACACCTAGTACATCGACTAAATCTTTAATCACAGTCAATGTATGCGAAGGTCCTTTCGTTACTCCGCTCAGTTATCGTGGTTCAATACGTCGAAATTCTGGTTGGAGCTGTGGTCAATTTCCAACTTCTCAAGTAAATTTAACTATTTCTTTAATTCATCAATATGATCTTTTTTTATGATAAGTATCGTATGTATTTTGTCTGTTATCTAAAAGTATAGGCTAAAAAAAATCAAAACAAATTTTAAAGATTTTAACACAACGTACATTAGTGTAGTGAACGAGAACATCTTGGTAAAATCTGAGAACGATACAGTAAATACTTCATTTGTAAAATATTAGTTAATCGTCTCAGACTTTATTGTTCCATCGTTTCCACAGCAATTATTCTCTGTTCTCGTTCTCCTTTCTTTGACCTTCTTTCACTTTCGATTGATGATACATACTACTTATATCTATCGACATCAATAGCACACGCCACATTAGTACCAGTGAAGTTAATACAAAAATACTGTAAGAGAACTCCGACTGTATAAAATCAATTACAATTTCTACTTCCCGTTTCCTTAAATCTGACAATCCACCTGAAAATACTCTCTTTATTACTAAAACCCAAAGAAGACTTCTAGCTCACAGCGAAATAGAAATTTAGGTATAATTACTACAGCACTTTCGACAGATTCCATTACTTCTTTAAAGGGGGGGATAAATGTCCTTGAGGATACAAAGATGGTTAGGCGATATTTCCAACGAATATACTATTTAGCTTACTAACTGTTGACTTAAAACCACAAATGAAACTGATTAAATAATGAAAAATTAAGTGGAAATTTAGTTTCCCAATAACGGTTTAAATGAAGCAACCAGTGAGAAATGGATTTCATGGAAAAATATGGGTTTCGTCATAAAAACTTTTATACTTAATATACCTAATCCGATTTTATAGCTCAGAAATCATTTCAGGAATCGGAAAAATCCCTTTAGTGGATTTTGTTTCGTGAGATTATTTTCATCAGTAGGAATTTTCATTGAATCAAATCAAAGATTAACTTAGATCAGATGGAATACTACTGAACACAAGGGAGCATAAGACAGTTGTTTTAATATAACTCTTCACTTGTTTGCAGAACACATCACCTCTTTAGATGAGATTAAATTCAGTCAAATTAAATAAAGCTAACAACTTCATACTACCAATGAAAAAAGATATAAAAACTGTCATTGTATTTTAAATAAGCATTCATCAAATTTGAGTGAATAGTTTGATAGAAACTGGATGCCGAGTATACAGAAAAAATCAAATATAAAAATTCTGATTAAAGTAATATCAGAGATTTTAATTTAAGTAATTCCACCGTTCCTCCTTGCAAACTAGTCACAGCGTTTTCAGGAAGGTAACCAAAATCAGCATTATCAAAGAATTTCTGAGGTTTAATAACAAAATCATACTAAAACTTTGTCCAATCATGTTCATTTTATTTGAGCAAGGTCATAAGGCAGTCTGATGTTTTACTCGTTCGTCGTGTGAAAAATACGAGAACGTGTATGCGTATCTGTATGATATTATCACCAGAAAATCGTGAGAAAACGATGCCTGTGGCTATGACCAAGGACAAAGAAAACATTTTTGTTTATTATAAACCTAATAGTACATATGAGTAAAAATATAAACTCATAGAAATACGTGTCTAATGAGATCATTTACTTAGTTTCTGGGTTAATCTTAAAAATAATCCAAACATAATTTCCACCTAAGAATCCGATGTTATTGGTACTAAGTTGGAAGTAGTGGATATAAATGTTCATGTGTTCATTTGTCAAGTAACAATTACTATAAAGTAACTAACTGTAAGCTTTGGAACGTAAAAAATTCAGTATTTTTTATCATACACATCTAAAAACGCTATGATTGTACACCAAGTCTCTCAAAATGATGATATTGTGTTAGTAAGCTCGTAATGAATGTGGAAAGGACTTAAACAGAATAAGCACTTTAACTTTTCATTCACCTCAGTTGATTTCACCGTTCCATATACTATTCAGGTCATTCAACATGTTGCAACTTCTTCAAAATTATGGAAGTGAATATAGCCATGTAGATTTCTGTGGTTGTATATAATTACCATGAAACAGACTGCTACACGCAAAGCGTTTGGTAGGTTGTAATGATTGATGATATGATTTATACATCAGTTAACTATTTCTGTAAAATTTAAGCGTATACAGTATACATACCACGGTAATTTCCATTACATTACAATAATAACCAACAAATTTTTATCTCAACTTTTCGCTTGTGGATACATTAAAATGAGAAACGGGTTCTTCATAAACGTAAAAGATTTGTCCATAGATTTTTACAATTATAAGACAGCCAGGTGGTAAGTGTTCAATAATGTCGACTGTAATATTACGAGAAGACTATATGAATAAAGTAATAATTTGAAGATAAATACATTAGTCAAATAAATATTATGTGAAGGTAATAAACATAAAATCAATTACTATTAAAAACCTGAAAGCAATGGACGTCAGTTTCGTCCTAATATGGGGCTCCTCAGCAGTGAGCATCCACGATCCCGCACGCAGGATTCGAGCCCAGGTTCTCAATGGCGGTCTAACATTCATCGACTCATGATCTTAATCAAAAGCTTGACAATCTCTACAACCCCACACTGATTATTATCAAAAACTAAGTATCACCAACATTCTCCGAGTATAAGAATAAAATTTAGGTTGTACTAACAATGAAACAAATGATTCTATAAAAAATGTTATAAAAAGATACTTACTAGACAAATAAACTTATGTAGATTAGTTTGATTAAATAATTAGTATATCAAACCAGTTTATTAATCAGTGTATTCATGACTTTACAACGAAACACTTTAGAAATAGCCTTCCACAATATTAATATACATAAATTTCAAAAATCCAAACTTCGGATTTAAACTGTAGGATATTCTAGTGAATTCGCCCAAAAATAATCGTTTTGTGCACGAACAAGCTACTGTCGTAAGTATTGTAATCTATAGAATAGCTAATACTCCACCAAAACAGGAAACCAGACAAAGACCAATAGTTTTAAGCCATCGCATTAAAAATTGTTTGCTATTGTGTAAAAATATCACACTTTAATGTACATAAAATGACAATCTATTGAAACACTCAGTTTGTACAAGCTGTCAAAACTAACAGAATTTTATAGTTGTATGGTTTCTAACCAAAACATTTCTGCATTTCTCTAATTTGCTGCCTGAAGACAAAACATTTAATAACAGACTGCTACACTCGTTCTAAGTAATTTCACAGTTATTAGAATACTCAATCGTTAATAAAATAGTCTAAATACTGAGTGCTCTTCAAGATTATTCTGTAAAACCAGATAATATTAGCAGTCCCATAAAAACCAGCAACTTGGAACATAAGCCTGTACTTAGAAAATGAGTTACATTAATTTTCATACATTTCTAAGTGGATTACACAAGTTTTAACAGCAATATTGTTAATCAAATTATAAGCTGACTTTAAAAAGTATATGTCCAGTTTTTTAAAAAGGGTTAATATGGTAATCAAATAAATTTTGATAAACATATATCCTATTTTTTTCTCTAACAATTTTGGGTCGCAAATAGTCACTTCTCTACGTAGTTACAACAAAAATTGAAAATTACACAGTAAAATACAATTAGTACTCCATACATACATATATCTTTATATATATGTATATTTTTATTCTGAAAATCAGGTCATGAAACCCACTGATGAAGATATTCAAAGACGTTGCAGCTTGAATGCTATAGGTGATCTGCTGGTGAGCTAATTAAGTGAAACAAAGTTAATTTACTACTAACATTTATAGTTTAGTAATAAAAAGAAATACATAAAGTCATCATAAAATGCGCACCTAAAGTAATATTTGTATACAATGTTGTAAATTTTAATTACTATATATATATATATATATATATATATATATATATAT
The DNA here is from genome assembly GCF_000237925.1 of Schistosoma mansoni. Lineage (NCBI taxonomy): Eukaryota > Metazoa > Platyhelminthes > Trematoda > Strigeidida > Schistosomatidae > Schistosoma > Schistosoma mansoni. The sequence continues at coordinate 10,686,939 of NC_031502.1, read as the reverse complement.
ATATATATATATATATACTATTCCTTCTTATTGATTTCGGGCATTTTCATTTTCCCAACGAGTTGTCTAATATATGTTTTGCAATCATTATTCTTTCACACTCTTTTTCAGTTTAGCATGGTTTGTTTAACTGAAATAATAATCGTTTGTGTATGTTATGCATTTGTGAGACAAGTCAATGAAAATCCATTTGTTTAGATTAATTTTTTTTTGCGATTCCATTTTACAAGCGCAAAAACATCGTAATGTTAAAGAACAAAACAAAAACCCATAATAAATCCAGAGCATTAGTTCACTGAACTTAGTCACCTGAATCTAAATTCACTAGTTCACGTATTCAAATTCACTGAATTTAATGGAACGAGTGAGTTTCCGTCTCACTGTCAACTTGATTGACTAAACCAGTTGTAGCTTCTTTATTAAACCTTCAAAAATCTATCTAATGAGCAAAATTATTTATTGATTCTTCAAAAAAGACATACATATTCAAATTATTAGTTTGTCTCTATATGCACACAGATATTATTCCTAGCAGAGTTCAAGAATAGACCATATAACATTCCTAAATAGATTTGTAGTATGAGTTTTTAAGTATCTCTACAAAGGGTTGACTTGATAATTTCAAATAAAGTGATCTTTGGGTGGATTGTTGCAAATAAAAATAATATATTTGTAATATCCCGAACAGTACAAAAATTTAACTTTCTGACGTTTCATGACTCAGTGTAAGCCACTTTCTTAAGAGAATGAATGAACAAATTAAGTTAACCCAAGTTTAAATAGTACGAAGGAACAAATCAAAAACATTTAGTACCATCGACCAAAAATCAGGTCCGACCTAGTCAATGTCACGTCACTCCGGTCAAGACAAATTCTGTGAGTATGAACAGTTTCTTGATTAATTTTCTAAATAGTTTATTAGCATTTTTAAAGAAAACAGTATTAATTTTTGTACTGATTAGTTAAATTCATTTTTTTGTTAACTTGTAAGATGTACTTCATCAGAACTATACTCAATGCCACTTATTTGCTAGTTAAGTTAAGAAATAAATCCTGGAAGATCAAATATATTGAGATAATCAACATTCAACATAAACTATCAGTTAGTTTCATTGTAATACAGTAGGTTATAACTGATAAAATTTAACTGATACAGTTGATCGTATTAATCATTGCGTTGACGCAATCAAGTAATAAATGAGGTTAATACTAATGAAGTTGTTTGATGTGCATATTTATAAAGTTCAGCGATGATTCTTAGCTCAATAATTTAACACATAGGTAAAAGAGTACATAAATCGTCCAAAGAACACAGTTGGGATTTTCAGTCTACTGTTGTGCTTTGAGATTTTAGAAGTCCCATTTTTCCCACTAAAAAGTAATAACTTTCGAAACCTACAGTACCATCTTAGTGTGAGTTAGTGGTTAGCATATATGTACATTTGACGTGATACCAAATCAATTCCTACTTATTACACTAGGCAAAGCCAGACCGTAAAAACTGCTTATTACTTGCTTTGCATTATTAGTTAACAGTCGAACTAAATATTAAAGTTTAAAAGCGTCCCATACACTACTCCTTACTTTAAATAAGTAATCAGACTTCAATGTTAAATTATGACGTCGTTTCATTTCTATTGAACAATTCTGAGTACTTATTTTTTCTTACATTTTGTTTTTAAATTCTAACTAGGTATCAACATTCAAAAAAGTTTTGTGAAATATTTACTAAATTAAAAGAAGACGCTTTTTATGAAATTATAGTGAATAGTATTGTGATTATTATTATTACTATTTTATTATCAGATTTATGTTTATGTTCGTTATTTTGATGTGTATTCAACTTCACTTTTAACTCCGTATTAACTAGATATGTAAAAAAAATGATTCAATGTTTAATACTCTTACAATGAAGTTTCTTTTATTGTCTATTTATAAACTGTAAAAATTTGAATTCAATGACTGGAAAGAACTAATGTTCCATAAAACATATTTTTCTTTAAAAAGTGCGCGATTAAACTTTTCAAATATTCTTAAACATTCAAAAATGTTCCATTTAAATTTTGGAAAAAAATAAATTTATGTGAGACAAATGCTTGGTTTTTAAGTAACACATCTTTATATGAATACTTGTATAAAAGAAAGCTGTTTGGTATTTAGATAGTCTGAAAGAAAATTGGAAAATTTAAGGATTTTGAGCTATACAGTTGTTAATGTATGACTTGAATGTTCAAATCCTGATTCGTATACTTCAGCTAAAGCATCAGAATAATTTGTTTAATTACATTAAAACAGAGAAATGTGCCGGGTTACGATAGATTTTGTAACCAAATAAAGTAAGCCTGAATTCTATAGCCGCATATCTGACGACCGTTATTAATATCATTATTATGAAGAATAAAAAGAAGAAATCTAACCATACGGAAATGACTTCCATCATATAATTCATTCATTTTTGTGTCTCAACTTATTTATTGCAAACAGGCAAAGATAATGTACATAAATGAGCGTAGATCTGCTTATAGATTTATAGGAATTTCATATGAATGAAAGAACACTATTGATATTATTTGGATTTATATAATATAACAAATATAACCACAATGATACATAAAATAGGCGCATGAGTGTTATACTTCGCATCAACTTACACAATAACTTGTGTCAATTCATGATAACAATTGTAAATTCCAAATATTGTTTATTACATCCCAAAGCTGCTTCAAGTTCATAACAAACCAGCAAGCACTGGATAGTTGTTTTGCTATAACTCGATTCACTTTATTAGTAAACATACACGACTCCACATAGTTCATTGGACTTACGCTCTCTGGGAGTGTGGAAGCTTCCTATCACCAACCCGGAATCTAGTGTCCACACTTTTGAAAATCAAACAACTTGTGACCTTAAGCTAAATTAATCATTGACTGCCTCATTATCAACTTTCTTGACACAAATGGTCAAACATTAGATTAGGATTGCGGGGAATTTAAAGTAGTTATTGTTTCTATACGTAGTATTTTCCCAACTGTGAATAGTATAACTCTGAGATGACCGGTGTTGACCAAATATTTGAAAATACGCTTGTACTATGAGTTTTTGTCAAATGTGCATTAGCACATTGTGAAGGGCAGACTACAATGAGGGAAACAGTGAATTACTAAACAAGAAATCCAGCTTTCTCTCGTATCTTTGAAAGGATATGATTTGAAATCATAATATAAATAGGTCACTTTAAGAATTACGTAACACAAGCACAATTTATTCGCTTCTGACAGTTGAGGGATGTAAGGATTACTTCTGTATTAATAATAAACCAAAATTGCCAGTGCAGATGACTAAAACTATGGTACCACTTCGAATACTGCACACATACCAAAGGCTAACAATAAACACATCCTTGACGAGAGAAACATGCCTAGTTTAAAAGAAGGCAACGAAATAAAGTGATCACTTCATTTTGCTTACCGAGATTTGTAAGCCAGCATGAGTTGATAATGCGACTGTTCTGAATTATGAATAACATTCTACGATTTCAACTTGTGAATGTTAAGATTTAAGTTGCTTCAAGGAATACCTCTTCAGTCAGAATTCCAGTGTTGATGACTACTCAACTGTTGATGAACTTGCAAATTGATTTTCTCATACATGTATTCAATTCAACATCTTAATTGCACATTCATCGTCTTTAATTTATATGGTTTTTTAACTTGTCATAATTGCCAAAATTAGTGTGACACATCTCTCCTAGTTCGGATTAATTTTATATGACTGGATTAAATCCTATCATATTTTGTTCAGTATTCAGAACACAAATGACGTGAAATCTACCATTTAAATTTACAACACGGACTTAAACATGATTTGATAAGGTTGCCCTAATATACTGTGTGCCATAACAGTGTATAATAATGGATACCTGTAGAGATTGTAAAAGTTATTAGCGCAAATATTCCTAGTTTTTTGAATTTGCTATGGGGGTTCTAAATTATAACAAATTTATCTACGTTCAGCAAATTCTAATGAGAGGAATTGTACTACTTTATTTATTAATTTTGATCTCACACGAATAGCTACCAGAAATTAATCCATGTTCAAACCCTATAAGAGATTCCTAATCCTTAACTGACAAACCGAAGGTAGATTCATGAATCGTTTAGAATAAATATAATAAAAAAGTATACACAATTTCCCGACATTTGCTTTATTGGTTTTTTTTGAAGAATAATAGATCCATGAGATTCTCTTAACTTTGGTACATATAGAATTATCAGGATAAATTGCGCATTATTATAGCAAGTATCTACTTAGCATATATTAAAACTTCAATCATTCGAAATATATCCCGAAAATGCTTTTAATAGTCAGTATCTTCCACTAGTATCAATCATCAGTTTTCTACCAGTTCAGCTGCTATATCTATTTTCATTCATAGAAAGTATTAGTAAAGTAATCTGGTCTTAATACTGTTAAATTATAAGGTAGCTTTTTCAAGAAGCTAGAATGTTATTCTCACGTAAAGGTTTGGCTCTAGGTGTCTTTCAATGAACAAGGAAGAGTAAACATCTTCGGTGAGAATTCGCCACATCTCGTCCATTGTGTCCTCGATATGTATTCCTCTGATACTAAAGCTATGGTGCATGGTTTAAGTTCCTCTCTTCAGTATCAAAAGAGTTCAACTCTGGAACCTTTTATATGCCGATCTTTGTAGAGAACCATTTAGTCTTCGTCTTAGCATCGACATCATAGAAATAAATGAATGCAATAATGAACTTAAGTCAAGATAAAACTTTCATATTGATCGCTACCTACTCCACTAGTCCAATTTGTTTTCCATGTGTTTTCAAATATATAATTAGGTTTTTTTTATTTTCCAAGTGGAAAATTATGATCCTTTTTAACTGCATGATTCGGTTCAAGACAAAACAAAAGTTTGATTTGTTAGTTGTATTACGAATGAGAAACGTGATCAATTTGAAGACAAATGCGATACCATATACACCAGCGCTACTCGCTGTCACATCCTTTACTTGATTACGGTAGAATAAGGTATACAACTGCCGGTACTTGGACGTGTAGAACCCCACAGTCGCAAATCAGAAGACAAGAAGCAGGTGAAGTGACCATTGTGTAAAAATCAAAATTGTACAGAAAAACATGTGTATCTATAATTATTAGCGTTGGCTATAACATTATTATAATTCAGCTAATCCACATGGAGGTAGGTTATGCTACCGTCCAATAATAGCTGTTACGTTGATATTCTAGAAAGCTTTGTCAAGCACTGATTGGACGGAAACACTTCGGCTTCTTTAGAGCCCCTGGAGGCCTCGTCATGCTTCTTGAAGCCGTCTCAACAAACGCCTATACTTCCCTAGTCACTACAAATGAATAAACTTCTTAAGATTTATTGGAAAAGACTAAAACAGATTCAGTTTACATTCAAGCTAATTCGGTGATTATTAACTACCAAGATTTATCAACTGAGTGACTGTTATTGAACATAAAATCATAGTGAAATAATCAATACAAGAGAAACGTGTTGAAAAAAAGTAACTAAAAACAACTGATAAACACAGAATTGATGAATAATGATCATAAGGATGCATCGTAACTGACTGAATGGAAATAATCTTAAATCAATATGAGGACTAGAAATTGATCTTCGTTCTCACGTGCTGTATTTGGGATCATTATCACCAACGGGTTGCACAAACAACTTTAATCAATGTACAATGATATTGAACCCACCCATCATGAGGGTTGATTTACATAAAATTAAAAGTATTCTGTGTATTTCTTAGTTAATTTAATACAATAATTTGAAAAATGTATACTTTAGTATTGAATTTTATGTAATTGTATGGATGACGCCATATATGTTATCTGATATGATAATTCAAAAGTAGTCATTTATTCTTCCAACTGAAAGATAAGAGTTCAAGAGAAAAATTAACCCTGGAATGTAGATGGGTCTATCTGACGAGTCTCAACAAGGACGAAAGGTGTTTCCTTCATTCCACTATTAGCCACAATCCAAATACACCAACATCTCCGAATCTTACATTACTTTATGTTTTCAAGTGTTTCAGAAAATTTTTCTCATTGGATATAACTAAACCGTTAATAGACTTTTCCCATAAAATATATTTCTAGTTGCTGACAACGCGTAATATCATCTAAGAATCGCTTCATAAATTAATTGAAATGTTTATTATTCAATAAACATATAAAGGGAATACATTTTTTTAGTACAAACCAGTTCAGAATAAAATGTCACTAGGCATAAAATTCCCACTAGGAACTGACACTAACCGAAAAAAACGGAGCATCGAATACCTGAGTATTGACGCCTGTGGTCACTCACACTATTGAACCCATAACTGTCAAGTGCCGCGACGAGGATGATGATACTAACCGATTAAATCCCAACCCAACGGTCTGTATTTCAAACGTCGTGAATCCATGAGACAGACTGTGATTCTGTTCATCGTGAGAATGAGACTAGATAAACATCAATTAAAGTGCGTGGTCTGCCCAACATTCCGAATGGTGCCGTGAGTGTATATATGAAGATTGTATGATATACTTCTATCAAAATCGAAGTATAGAACCACTATTCTTAACGAAATTTGGGTTAGTCACATCTAAATGTAGACACTAAATAACTGTTTACTTGCTTCGGAACTGAAAGTGATAACAACACACGGTATGAGTACTGTAAGCTTATAAAGGCTTTGTTTGACAGCGCTGACATTATGTATGTAGTCCCTGGCTTACTTGTCACACATCTCCATCACCCATATTTACTGTCATAGATTGTCTAATACTGAGATGTTTTGCTTTAGTTATTCATTGATCAAATGACGTTTTGCAGAGTTCAAAATACGTACAGAGTTGATTTGGTGAATAACGTCATCTAGTGTTAACGATAACATAATCGAGTAACTAATTTAAACTGTATATATCTGACTTATAGTTGTGGTAAAACCAAAGACCATACCATGACTACTTGGCTTATAGCTAACAATCAGTGTGTACCGTCTACATTCGTTATATATCTAGTTCATTAGTTCTATATGCATGAATCGATTAAAGCTAGACCATCACGGCAAACCTGGAAGCATTAGACAGCCGTTTCGTCCTAATGTGGGACTCCTCAGCGGTGCGCATACACGGTCTCGCACGCAGTACTTCCGGTCTTGCAGGCGAACGCTTAACCTTTAGACCATTGAGCCGGCATCCAACAGCGTTAATGTCTAACTCCAACCAATCCATGATAATGCGCAACCGTCCACCATTGTCTTCAGTGAGTAACTGCCTCTACAACAGACACGGTTGAACTCCCGCGGTACCGAAGGTCCTGGGTTTCAGTCCCGTGTGCGGGATCGTGGGTGCGTACGGCTGAGGAGTCCCATATTAGGACGAAACGTTCATACAGCATTTTTGGGTTTCCCACGGTGATCTAGCTTTAATCGACTCATGAATTCAACTGTTAGAATTATTACAATGTCCACAAACCCCCATTCTGATAATTCTATATACAACTACTTATTTAAATTTAAAACTAATATGAATAAGCAAGTTCATTAATTCAATGTAAATTAATTAGAAATCAATTTGATTTGTATGAGACAAATTTAAATACTCAAAAATGGTTCCAAATGTTTATTTTTAGTAAAAGCTTATTATCAGTAATAAATTAGGTAAGTAGGTGCGCATACGACCGTTGTTGATAATGTATGTATTATAATGTATGAACATTTTCATAATTTCTAGGAATTATGTGAATCATATGTAGAACAGATGTCCAGTATTTGGTAGCTTTCAATGATTCTCTATTTGAGAATTTGATATCAGTGCAGCATTCTGATCTTTCTTAAGACAGAAATTTAGAATTACTGACGCAGTTGTGCCTTGTGAAGTCGTGTATATAACGACTGAAGACAGATTTTCACCGGCCATTAAATGATGGTTACGATACACATTTACATTGGAATGTGAAACCACTGTATCCCAATCGATTGGGTGATCAGTTTCTTAACACATTCTACGTTCAGTGCTTCACTTCTGTTCGTTACCCATTGATTCCTAGGAGATTTTTGGTTGAAATTGGTCTATTACTCAAACTGTTTTAAACCGGATATATTCTACCTATGCACTCTAACCGATCTGATGGCCTTTGATTTATTCTCACTTGTGATGAACACTATTTCATGTGTACTAGTTCCCCAGTAAATCTATGGTTGTGTAAAACAATGGCTACAAGTAGTCACTTTGTGAAATAAAACTTAGAGACAGTCAGCTAATTCCACACCTCAATAAAAATTGAGTTCGCAAGCTAATAGGTTACACGTGCAGATTTAAAATAAAACTAGCGATGAGATCAGACAACTGCTTAAAACAATAGAACAATCAACACTTAGCCCAAACACACGTTTCCTAACCTCCGTATAACTAACGTACTGTTATTACTAGACGTTAACCATCTTTCAGAGAATAAGATAATTGAACACAAAAAGCTATCCAACATCTTCGGCTTGGAGAGGCCAGGTTCTACAACCACATGGCGAAAATGCTCTCGCTAACACATAGTAGACCCGAACTTTTACAGTATGACCAACATCAAGACGGCACCAATGATAGCCCCGATCCCTATAGACCGCCTTAATTTTTATTATATATAGACTGATCTCATCTGTAGCGTCGCCACCAACACATAAAACTACTCAGATACATGGATTTTTTGACTACTTAGCACGGACCACCATAAAGAGTGAGAGTGTACACAGGCTGGTTATAATAAATCATACGCTAACCACAATATTACATTTCATTTTTTGTGCCAGTCTTTAATTTACACACATGTTAAGAGAAAAGAAACAATTAAGTAATAGAAGTTAGGTATAAAAAGAAAATTTTCTACTTTGAATAGCATATTATGCGTATATATATATATATATCTTGTTGAGTATTCACTGGCCAGAATGCAATGTCCGATTGAAGGCATTATATCCAGAGTCTAAATCAAAAAGCATCTGTCGTACTTCAGCTTCAGATAATTCATCAGATGCTTGCATTTGATCCATTTTGTCTAGCCTAATGAAAGGCAAATAATAAATGGAAACCTATTTTAGGAACCATCTAAGACTGCTTTAGTAAAATGTGTACCACGTACTTGAAATTATTTAAGATACTAATTTTGAGTACAGACAAAAGCCTATACATTCAATCATATATATTTCAATCCATTTTTACTCGGAATCACAAACATGTAGTAAACATGTTTTTAAAAGTGTGATGTACCTGTACCTAAATATACAATGGATGAAAATAATCAGGAAACTTGATGAGTAAAATGTTGGAATGAAGATAATTTCAAACAGTAAGTTGATATAGATTTGGTTGATAAGTCGACTGAATAAATGGAAATAACTAAAGGGACTATAGTCAATTAGTTATAATAATCGATTTTTATTCAGAGTAGGTCATGGATTCGAATTCCCCGACAGACAGAAGTAAAAACAGCATCTATGGCTTTTAGACATGTGACTTGCACTTAACATAATAATAGATGTCAGCTATTGTCACTTCCGAATTTCTCAAAATCTGCCAAATTAAACTTACCAAGCTTTCACTCTATCTTTACCCTCAAAATCTGAAGGCAGAATACTCAACCGATAAAGAGTTTCATACAGTTCTCGAAGATCTGGATGGATCTGTAAGAAAACTTATCAATATCAGAATAGTACTACTTCATCCACTGCGCGAATATCTAGTCGCAGCTTATCCATAATCGTAATAAACAACTAGAACAAAAAACAAAATCGAAACAATACAATGTAAATTTCAGGATAAACGTTAAGAAAACTAAAGCAATAAATATGACACTTCGTAACTGAAGACTCGGAACAAGAAAGATTATTGTAAGGAAACATATTTGAATATCTAATTCATTCACTGTCCAAATGTTTTTTGTAAGACTGAATATCGAAAATAGGGGTGACTGGTTTAGGCAATTCGTTTTTTTGTACCTATCAACGCAACAGCTATCCAGATTAAAAACTGGAACTTCGTGTACGGAAGGAATATGTCCAACCGCTCCTTTGCATCGGTTAACTTCGGGCCCAATAAATCAAAAGTCGCCTTAATTACGGAATGACTTAACCGGACTAATTTACATGTAACCTCCCCTTTGGTATATTCACAGCTTAAATTTACAATATCCAAATATTATTGCTACTATTACTTACATATCTTTTTTATCACCATTATTACTATTACTTTACTGAGATTATTATCCCAGCCCTCACACAAATGGAATGATTTATGTGGCGTATATCCATTTGGTGCCTCCCTGTACCAATGTTTATGTGTTTAAATAAATGAGGGTGAGATTATTATTAATTTTGTAAACACAGAGAAGTTAGTTACTACTTAGCCCACTCTATAATTTCCTACTCAATTCACAGTACGTAACCTACGACTAAGCATTTGGTCTGATTGGTAGTTATATTACTCCCCTAACTCTATGTTATCTATATTTATTCTGACCTATAAACTGATTCAAGTTAACATTACAAACTAGTTGTTTCAACACTAACAACTTCATTTTATTTTACAATTCTTAATCTGTTTTGCAATTTTAAAAGATTTGTTTGTCTTGGACTTGTTTATCCTCTTTGTAAGATTAATTTGAACATATAATTATAGAATCTGATGAAAATTTATTGGAAAGAAACTCTTGGGTTAGTTCATATAGCAAGACTTTGATAAAAGTGGGAACTTTAAACAATTATAAATAGATATAGAAATCAGTAACTACGTGCACTGTCATATTAGATTATGAAATAGACAACCTTATGACACTAGAAGAATTAAAATTTCGGCAATTTATATTGACAAGCTGTTTAGTATATAAACGGGCAACAAAAAAAACATAAAAACCGACAGTATCACATATTAAGTTATCACAACAAAAATTGTTTCTTTCAAACAATGTTTTCACAAAGAACACCATTCAGATTACTTCTTAGGGATAAACCTCAATAGAACACTATCAACATAGTCAATATGAAACCTAACAATAGTTACGTTCCAAATTTATTTACTAATCAAAATTCACTTACGGAAACAGTATCAGCGATACTTTTATTTATGTTCTGTTTATCATCCTTGATGGTTATCGGTCTTCCTTCCTTAATACGCTCTAGAGCTGCTGGACAATCCATCTAAAATGTAAATGAAACAAATTCTTGTAAATGACAAACCTTATATTTTCTCATGAAATCCTCTATAGTAGCAAATTCATCTCCTTGAACTTGTTTAAATGCAGCTTTGTACTGGACAAGAAGCTTTGAACAGGCAGCAGTATATCTAAGTTATTAAGAGCATGATAAAAGCCTATTTATCTCAACTCTTTTGATTCCACATAATCCTTAATATATGCTTTTTGTAAACATTGTATAGTGTTAATAACAGCATAGAGTTCAGCAAGGTTGTCATACCTAAAAAAAACATCTCGATTCCTAAATGGGACTTACTTTTCTCTTTCGCGTGCAGTACGATAAAGTTTTACTTCCTAAATCAGAAATAAAAACAATATGAATACTGACATACTTCATACAATTCGACACGGCCATCCACTAAAAAAGAGGAAAGAATATCTTGTTATTTACTTGCGTCGAAAACACTAAAACCAGTTCTTAATCAAATGAAATGGTGAGAATCATGTTTAAATTGGTGATCAATTCTGGATAACTCATAAAATTAGAACATGTTATATACCGGCCCTCAGTTCAAATGCTGTGCGACTTGTCCCCTGAAAATATAACCTGCTTCAGTTTGTCCGTTCCAGCAGCATCCCACCACAAACAAATCTGACGATAACTAATAAAGAAAATGTCCTACTCGCTCTGTTTTCCTATCCATTCAAACGATATTTACAATCAATCTATTACACACAACTTTATTTTTAACTGTTTCAACTTTCTATCCCGTTTTATTTCAATGGTACATACATTAGCCGACATAAATTTTGTTCTCAGACGCACTCAGAAGTACATTCTTGTTTAACTTTGTTCTACCTAACCGGTCTCAAGTCGTTAAATGATAGATCTTTTTAATGTTGTCATCGAATACAATAACTGATACGGATTTTCTGAAGCCATGCGTCTTATTTGATCCTGCCGATCCCAACATACACACTATGATATAGATCCGGGGACTCAAAGGAACTGGCGCGTCGGTGTGAAACTCTGTCTTATATCGTGGACATTATCAATCAACTAGATTTCTTTTAGGTCATGCGCTGTTAATCCAGAAGGTTCAAAACAGGGAAAAGCTACCATGTGAAACCCCTTTTATGTAACCCCTGCCTACGCACTGACGGACTGAGCTTCAGACCCAACAAAGAATGAGTTTCGCCAATGATTAAATGATTCCAATAAGGCGCGCTCGTAAAATGTTTCGGTGCCAAATGAGGACTTGAATGTGCAGACAGAAATAAGTCTTTGGATAACAAGTGGGATAAAGAGCATCGTCTACTGAATCCATGTATATATCAGAACCTGTTTCTAGTCAGAACTAACTTCTGTTACAGTCGCTGATTTGCTAATGACATTTTTGCTATGAAACTTAGGTTTTGACTTAAACTGATCATACTGCAATTAGCACTGGGTGGGCTGGATATATGCAGAACTGATATTTTTTGGAGCACCTATTTAAAGTTTTGTCATGTCCATGTGTATCAAACTTATCTCGTGCCTTCTTGGGAAAAACATCGCTCAAGACGGATTGATACATACAAAATGAGGCATCTGTCATTGTAATCAAACATCAAAACGACTTAGGCTCAAGGCTGGCTCCCGTCCCATCGCAAACTGAAGACGATCACTAGCTACACTTCCATGAAAATGGTGAGTAAATTCATCTGTGGTTTAGCAAACACGAGCGTTGCTGCTACCTTGACGTGGTGGTCGAGCTTGCCTATCGTGATGAATCAATCGAGCTATACTGGCTGAAACAATCGTTTCTCAAGGTCCTACCATGCCAGGCAGGTCGTTTGAAGAGCAGTGAGACTAAAAGCAGCAAACCCAAGGTCCGAAGGCGAAGTCGTACTGCTGACTGTACAGAGGTGTGACAGAAGTAAGGTGTTTCCTTCAGACAACCAGCATAACAGCGATGCTGCCTTCCCACAAGGAGGGGTGAGGTTAGAAAAGGTCGACCCTAAAAATGCACACCTCGCCTTATCTCACGGATATCCGTCTCCGGAGGTAAGGTCCTTTGAAGAACGGAGCTAACACAAAAACTACCCACAAAAAGGTCGTGTGTGACCGACCTCAAGCAGTTGTCCCTTGGGCACTGCGGTCACGCTCCCAGGTCATTAAGACCACTTCTAACCCAATTTCCTTTTCAGGTACCCCTAGAAGAACCCTTCCACGGTGTGGGCAACCGGGAAGTGATAACTGCCCTCATACCTCTAACAGCACTCAAGACCACTGTATTCATAATCAATCTCCTTCAATTCCTACTATTCCTTCTACCTTGACTTTCAACACTAAACTTCCTCTTTCGGTTTCCTCCTCAAGTGTCACCATGGCCAACGATTCTAGTGCGCGAAACGCTATCCCAGGTCTACTAAAACCTCGCTCCAAACTACACATTGGAGCCTTCAACGTACGTACCCTAAGTCAAATCGGTCAACAGGCCTCCTTAGCTAAAACCCTAGAATCTCGTACCATTGATGTATGCTGTGTCTCCGAAACACGCATACAGGATCCTAGTGTGGTCATTCACTTGACCTCATCTCGCCAAAATGGACAGTCAACGAAATACACCCTCCGTGTATCTGGCGACCCGTTGGCTAGTTCTCGCGGACTTGCAGGTGTAGGCATAGCACTAAGTACAAGGGCAGAACAGGCACTACTAGAATGGATCCCCGTTAACAGTCGCCTGTGTGCTGTCCGGCTAAATGGCTCCGTAAGAACTCAGAAGGATAGGGACACACGTCGTTGCCTTTTCGTCGTTTCTGCCTACGCTCCCACTGACTGCAGCCATGATGAAGTAAAAGATGACTTTTACAGAAAACTCTCTGAGCTTCTTCAGAAAGCTAAGCGCTCAGACATAGTAGTCGTAGCGGGTGACTTTAATGCCCAGGTAGGCAGCTTAAATCAAACAGAAAGACATTTAGGTGGGTGTTTTAGTATTCCGGCTCAACGAACCGATAATGGTGATCGTCTGTTGCAACTATGCTCAGACAATCGTTTATTTTTAGCAAACTTTAAACATAAGGAGAGACATCGTCTAACATGGCGACCACCTGCACCAAACCAACGATGGACTCAAATAGACCATATTGCCATCAGTCATCGTTGGAGAGGCTCGATAGAAGATTGTCGCTCGTATTGGAATACTTGTTTAGACTCTGATCACGCTTTAATACGAGCGCGCATTTGTCTGCGCCTTAATGGATGCAGGAAAAGTACACTAAGAAGACCCATTAAGATTGAACTGGAGGACGAGAAAGCCAAATGCGAATTCCAGAAACAACTGAGTTCACATCTAGGCAGTTCTGTAAACGAGACTGACCCAGATGCTGCTTGGAAAGACATACGAACAGCTATGGAAACAGCAGTAACATCTATTAGTTATTTAAACCATAGGGTTCCAAAATCCAGTGGATTTCTTCTAAGTATATTTCACTGATGGATTCGCGTGAACTCATGCCATCAGGCTCTGAACACGACGAAGAGCGTAAACAAATTAGATCTAGGTTAACTAAAAGTCTAAGGAACGATCGTGAGCAGTGGTGGGCGACGAAAGCAAAAGAGATGGAAAAGGCAGCGGCTGTAGGCAACACCAGGCAACTATTCAGACTAATAAAAGAAACCGGAATTAAGAAGTCAAGTATAAGTGAGACAATCTCGGAAAAAGACGGAACCCTTATCTGCTCTCAACCCAAACGTTTAGAACGATGGGCGGAATACTTTAAGGAGCAGTTTAGCTGGCCCTCAGCTACTGCACAACTACCCACTATTCCCAGAAAACCTGAATGGAACATTGAAGTAGGCACCCCGACCCTACTTGAAGTTCAAAAGGCTATAAGTAATCTGAAACGAGGAAGAGCAGCTGGTCCAGATGGATTGGCTCCAGAGGTCTTTAAATATGGTGGTCCAATTTTAGCGATTAGGTTGACTAATATTCTGGCTAAAATCTGGGAGACGGACGTGATCCCATCTGACTGGTCACAATCTCTGATTGTCTCAATATATAAGAAGGGGCCAAAATCATCCTGTGATAACCATAGAGGGATTAGTCTGACTAACATAGCATCTAAAATACTAGCCTCAATAATTATCGGGCGCCTAACTAAGACTCGTGAACTGCAAACACGAGAAAATCAGGCTGGCTTCAGACCTGATCGTGGCTGTATCGACCACATATTCACCATTCGTCAAGTTTTAGAGCACAAACATGCTTATCGGCGTCCGACAATGATAGTTTTTCTTGACTTAAAAGCAGCATTTGACTCTGTAGACCGAGAGGTTCTGTGGCAGTGTGTGTCATTAAAAGGTGTACCTCAGAAGTACATAAACCTTGTGAAGGCTCTTTACTCGAACACTACCAGTCGAGTGAGAGCTTATAGCGAACTGTCATATGATTTTACAATCTCAAGTGGTGTCCGTCAAGGCTGTCCACTACCCCCATTTTTGTTTAACTTCATTATAGACCTGTTGCTGAAAATAACACTCTCGTCGACTGAATTTTCAGGAATTGATCTTCTACCAGGAGGTTCACTTATCGACTTAGAATACGCAGATGACATAGTCCTGTTTGGTGAAGACGCTGACAAAATGCAGAGTCTTCTGTTCGAACTGAGTAATAATGCCAGGATGTTTGGGATGCGTTTCTCCCCATCCAAGTGTAAATTGTTACTCCAGGACTGGCCTGCGTCAACACCTGAACTAAGGATAGGGAGTGAAGTAGTCGAACGCGTGGACAACTTCACTTATCTTGGAAGTCTGATCAGCCCTAATGGGTTGGTGTCTGACGAAATCTCAGCACGGATTCAAAAAGCTCGTTTGGCTTTTGCCAACTTACGTCACCTATGGCGAAGACGAGATATCCGTCTATCAATTAAGGGACGAGTATACTGCGCAGCAGTTCGCTCTGTTCTACTTTACGGCTGTGAAACATGGCCATTAAGAGTAGAAGATACTCGTAGGTTACTAGTATTTGACCACAGATGCCTTAGAAATATTGCTCGCATCTGCTGGGATAACCGGGTAAGTAATAGTGAGGTTAGACACAGGGTATTAGGGAATGATGGTAAATCAGTTGATGAGGTGATGAATCTTCATCGACTGAGATGGTTGGGCCATGTGTTACGTATGCCTGAACACCGATTACCACGATGCGCAATGCTGACTAGTGTAGGGGATGGTTGGAAGAGAGCTAGGGGCGGCCAAACCAAAACATGGCATCAGTGCTTGGAGTCACTAACTTCTAGTCTGAGCCATGTTGGCAGATGCAGACTACCTGGTTGGGGTCCGCGTGACTATCGTAACCAATGGTTGGAGACTCTGTGTGACATGTCTCAGAATCGATCACAATGGCGTAGGTGTATACACTCTTTATCTTCCCTTAAACCTTGAGATTAAAATTGCTTCATAACTTTTTTCCTTCCTATACTATATCCTTATATACAACCTTTCTTTATATACTACCACCACTAAATTAATTACTTCTATGAATCCGGTGTTCATCTTGTTGTGCTAACGAGGTATGGCAACTTGGACCGATGCATATATGTGCCTGGTCCTACGTTGTAGCTGACTGACTGAGGTTACTGTAGGTCCCTTGAAACTTCTGAAGGCACATTAGTCTTCTCCGGTGAATCGTGAGTTCGACGGCACGCGCATACTACAGAGAGTTTTACAGAGCTTGATTAAAGTTTGACACATCTGGTAGTTATAGTGTGTTAGCAAGTTGGAAGCAACATTTTCACCCGTTAACCGACAAAGCTATTTCAAAATGCGCGAGCCACAACGAAAAAGAAGTACGCTGACAATAAAATAACCCGTAAAGTTGGAAGTATTTCAAACAGTAACCTCCAAAGACGTTTGGACGCCGAGTGGAGGACTCTAAAAAATAGTATAACTGGCTTATTACTCTTAGAACCTCAATTCGTTCTGCGCTCTTTAGTCCGTGACGATCGATCCAGGTATTCGTAAAGAACCTCTACTCCTGATAAGTCACAAGTAACCGATCTAAAACAATATTTCTCCTCTCCTGTTCAAAGGAGAAGAGGAAATTCAAGTCAGATAACTGATTGGAATGTTTGGAAACAAATGATATACAAAGCGTCTTACATCATTCTGGAAAAAAGAGATCGTGATTGTGATCTTGAAAAATGTCACACGTAAGTTACACGGCAACTATCAGAGTACAGGTCTACTCATTACTTCATAACTAATGACCTCCACCATACTCCTGGGACTGTACAAGACTCATTAGACTGTATGGTCAAGAGCAGGTACAAAACCGTTCGTGCCTCAAACCACTGAATGGAACTATCTCTAAAATCTCATCCGGGTAGTTGTGATGGACCGACAAATGCCAGTCCTATACAACATTATTAGGATGTGGCACCATGTTATCAGCCGGTCACATTGGTTTTTTCCATAGTCCCAAAGTTAAAAACTAGTGGACAATATGGAGACTTCTGGGATGACATTCTTAAGGTGTCTAAGCCATCAAAGTCAGTATTTCAAAAGTGACATGAAAAGAATAACCAGCACTAAACCCAAACACACGTTTCCTAACCTCCGTATAACTAACGTACTGTTATTACTAGACGTTAACCATCTTTCAGAGAATAAGATAATTGAACACAAAAAGCTATCCAACATCTTCGGCTTGGAGAGGCCAGGTTCTACAACCACATGGCGAAAATGCTCTCGCTAACACATAGTAGACCCGAACTTTTACAGTATGACCAACATCAAGACGGCACCAATGATAGCCCCGATCCCTATAGACCACCTTAATTTTCATTACATATAGATTGATCTAGTTAGTCGCATTACTATCAACACACAAATCTGATTCACCACAGAGAGCGCAGACACAGGCACTTGCCAGTTCCCCTGGTGTCATTTTTATTTCCAGCTTATTAATTGCGATTCGCAAAAAAGGTCAATTGTCGCAGTCAGACAATGTAATGCACTTAGGATCAAACGATTTTTTCCAGGAAACAGATCCACGACAACATAAACTCTCGCTAGAGCTGATGCCAGATTATTACTAATGAACTTGTTTCATGAATTATACCAACTAATAAACCATATAGAAAGAAACTAGGGTACTGTGTTTTACGAAAAATACTTGGCTTATGGGCCAAAACACACTTCTAACTGTTAAGCATGCATTCCGAAAATGGTAATTGTCACTTTACTATCTCCCAAGATGGATGAGTATGATAGAAATTTCAGAAGTCAATCTCAGTATAACAATAGTGGTGGTAGAGTTTGAATAAACGCTGGGCGGCGATTAGGAAATCGTGGAACTGCGTTCTTTTGTTTGTGAGAACAGGTCAAAATTAACTACAAATTAACTACATATCAAACCTACTTCCCGATATATGAAGTACCGCTTACTCTTTTCTTGTGACCTCGTGAACATACAATGCTCAATATCTTCGTCAAGAGCCTGTATAAACTAATTGACTTCTTTGCTCTCACGTCTTGCTATTTATGTTTAGTTCCATGTATTTGGCTATGTCCAAAGGATGTTATTCTAGTCATTTGACCGTCTTAATTCTAGCCATTGTGCTAGTTATTTGTGGATTTGTATATCTTGTAGCTGTGTGAGTGCTTGCGGCGGTAAACAAATCCCCAGTATAAGTAGTTCTGTAAGTCTTAGACATTTGGTGCCAACCACATTAGTTTTGACAGACTCACCTAGATGAAGGCTCTCGTTCACGCATCCGCACCAAATCACGAGTGAGTACGCCTTGTTACTCACTCCTTTCATCCGTTAACCAGCATAGATCAAACGCTTCTCGAGATATCGATAGCCTTTCAAATATGACTTCGAACCTCTTGGCTTCTGACTTTTGATCCGACCAGTCTGGCATACTTCGTTCATAAAGGTGTTACTGGTTAAAGCATGGCCAAACTCAAAATACCTGTGGCATTTTTATGCGTTTGTCTCAGGGCAGTAGGGTTTTGGGATACTAAGATCTATCACATCACCAGGCTGGTTGGTTGATTGCGATGTGAAAACAATATAGTAACAACTTTAGTGCTGAGAGATGACTGCTTCACGAATAAATAAACAACCCACTTAGTAGATAATATATAAGCAGTCAGAATTAAAAGAATAAGAGGGAACGGAGATGGTAATAAGAGACATAGGAAGTAGTTACTGATTTGAGGTGATGATGACTGCCATAAATTACGATACAGGCATCAGACACAGCTGGTTCAAGAATATGGTACCCTTTGGATGTGTACGTGTTTGTCAAGTCTCCTCTCAAAGCTCTTCACTGATAGGATTGTGGTCACATCGACTGGCGGAACACTGCAAAGTGGGGCAACTCCTATTTAAAAAGTAAACGCGTATATGTGTGTTTAGCCTTTGATTTGCAATCTTTCAAGGGTTGCTTCGGAGAGCCTGGTGATAATGTTCTTTTGATGTGCTGAAGTTGTGGTGGCTTAGCGTACTTACTATGCTGTATGTCATTATCAGACCATCTCTTATTCTCCTAAACCTCAAAAAGAATTATCCCAAGTGTTGGAGTCTGTCCTCATGAGATTTGTGTTTTAGACCCATCAACCACTGGGTTGCATGTTCTAAACGGTGGGCCTGTGTGTATATTGCAAACAATGTTAGGAACCACTCTGGAGTGACTGGAGCAAGTTGTCTTCGCATAAAGTGGATATTAGCGTTTGTTTGGGCTGCATCCACCAAGTAGTTTGAGCTGGCTTCTAAGTTTTCAATGGTTACAAGCCTGAGATCACGCTCTCCATATCTATTCCTCTTATAACCGACCCATTCAAAAAACCTGCCAATATATAGACTATAAGCATGCTGATCAGGACCTCTTGCGCTCACTGAGACGAATTTTTCCCATGTAATAGTCTCATGGATGCCATCCACAAATTTTATTTGATTGTTAACTATTATCTAGATTCCTATGTACCAATTAAAACGCACAGGTTTAGTAGATCTTACGAATTATATACCAGCTAAATATCGCAATAAACTAAGACGCCTACGGAAACGTTATCCTAAGTCAAATGACTTTACGGCAGTTGCACAAATAACAATAATTTTTAACTAAATTAAAGAGAAACATGGGTTAAAAACCATTATTGATGAGCTATTAGCACTTAATACTAGCTCAAAAGTACAAAACTTAATTCTTTTCAATAAACGCGTTAAAGCAACTCAAAATGTTGATATACCATGCATCTTACATAATAGCACTTTTATATACGACTCTAAAACTAAAGCAGACCCTTCAGTGGTATTTTTGTGAATGGTTGATAGTTCCTAAATGGCACTGTTTCAAGAGTTATGTGCGTGATTAGTAACTCAATAAAATCTATCTCCTTCGCATGCTTAATAATTAGTAAGGCTATAAATACCCTTAGGGTTATTATCCTTACTGTTGGAAAACCGCGTATATCATACCGCATTACTAACCTGGATATAAGACTGACATTAACAATTATCGGCCCATAAATACTATTCCAGTTATCTCTAGGATTAGGGGAAAAATTACTAGTGAATTACTCTCCAACTGCTAGCATAACAGATATTAGGCCACGTCTTTTATTTTCAGGATCACCTACGATGGCTTCATACTCAGTGGAATTCGTTTAAAGAGTTTATCGCAAAGGTATAAAGGCTTTTAATTTCCTGTGACTTTCAACCTTCATTAGTTTTAACTTTAACCTGAAGTATATTCCCTTGCAAAGAAATGTAAAGACCAACACGTGTGAGAGTTCGGAAGAGTAAAGAACAGCCAAAAGAGTGGTCTGATGACTCATAAACCAAATAGAACCTATGAACATTCAAAAGCGATAGCAAGCGAAAACGATTTGCATTTACCCAGTGGTAAAGTTAGTACCATATGTCTCGAGCAATCGCTCTGTTTCGTAGACGCTGTAACTACAAAATACACCAAATCAGATACTCAGGAACATAAGACATATGTGGCAGTTGCAGCAAGAAGGGTCAAGGGTAAATTCCCAACCGTGTTTTCAAAGGTATGCACAAACGTCACTTTTATTCACTTGCCTCTTTTTAAATAGTATTTTCCTCTATCTGTTTTTCTCCTAAGCACTATGCACAGTACTGGCGTCTCCAATAGTTCTTACTT
This sequence comes from Schistosoma mansoni, assembly GCF_000237925.1. Taxonomy (NCBI): domain Eukaryota; kingdom Metazoa; phylum Platyhelminthes; class Trematoda; order Strigeidida; family Schistosomatidae; genus Schistosoma; species Schistosoma mansoni. The sequence goes on along the minus strand of NC_031502.1, from coordinate 10,665,548 downwards.
CGTAACAACAAAGACGACAAGTTGGAGTCCTAGGATAGGGGTTAGTATGAATTGGAAAGTCGACATATTATTATTATTATTATTCACAAACACCTTATGGGTACATAAGTGCTGTGAAGAAACCATTTCGGGTTTCTTCAAAAAATGCAATAATACACAATTTTCAATAATGTTAACATCACATATGCCATGTTTGAGAAAGGAAGGAAAAGGAAAATAAAATATTAATAATAGAATAGTAATAATAGTAATAATAAATCAGGTTCTGTGTAATTAGCAAGAATTTTGAATTGATTTTGAAGAAGGAAAGGAAGAATCTAAGGAAGTAGAAATAAAGGAGACGCGGAATACGTAAATATCTTAACGCAGAACAAGAATAAACAACTATGTATGTATAGCGAAACGAGTAATAAAAATAAAATAAAACAGAATAAATTGATAGGTAAATAACTTATTATTGCAGTAAGATATGACGTTAGAATAAGTGTTTGTTCGTGCAGACATAGTTTTGGGTGATGCTATGAAAGTCTGCCGGACCAGACGTTTGTTCGAGCCTAGAACCGGAGATGGGAGACATGCCTGAAGAAAGTACTGAGAGTATTGACCGAACAACTAACTCAAGCACTTTATTGTGAGAAACTAGTACCCCAACCTGATGTAATATCCCCTCTCTAGTTTTAGAAGGCAACAACTAGAGACCAGTAACTAAGGTTAGTCTCAGAGACGAACTTCGAATACAGAGTGTACTGGGAGAGTAGGACATGACAACAGCTGTCTTATTGCGTGTATCTCAATAGTTGCAACAAGCTCCGCCTCACTATAATGAAACGTTTGCGGTGGATAGTCTCACTGACTTTAGAAAACTGATCCAACCATTTAATATAACGGGCTCATAATTAGCCGCTCATGCTACTGGTCCGGATAATTGTGTCGTGTAAGTCTCTTGGAGCTCAAGCAACTAAAGCAAAGGTTTGGTATGAATAACTTAACTAACCAGATATCCCATCCTTATACATGATCTACAAGGAATAAGAAGAACGTGACCAAAAAGGTTACCTGCAAAATATCTCTTTCAATTCATACATACTGGCTGAATTAACAACCCTCTGCCATGTCCATTAGCCACGGACAACGAAAGTTAATAGTATGTGGCTGTTGCAAAGATAAACGGTAACCACAGAATGAATGGTGTATTGAATATTTGGGAAAAAATTGAACGGAAAGGGTTAATTCCTCGATTCTTTTTAGTATCTCAGTATCGGAAACGAACTCATTGTAAATTCGATTGAATTTTGACTAATAAATGCTTCTAGTTTGCTATTAGTTGTAAACGAGTGAACGCCTTAAAAACCTACCCAGGGTATGATTTGAAATTGTCCCTATTTCTTGAATTGCTGTCTTTTTTCGCTTCATGCTAGCTTTTATCCAAGACATCCACAGCCTTTAAAGAGAAAGGTCACATATGAATCAACAGTATATACTGAGTAACAGATAAGCGTTTTACGGTGTCTCTAGACTGACAAACGTGATCCAGATTAAATATATGTGAGTGATATACAACAGTAGCAACAGCCCTCATATCATTCAAGGGTATAAAGAAGAACGGATGTTAGTGTACACTGCCCATCAGGTCCTTGGCAGAGCTCAATGTTCAGCAGTTCCTCACTCAAGCTTAAGAATCAAGTGGATCTTACCGAAATTCTCCAAGGGGGTACTGTGCAAGAAATGACCAACACGGTCATGTCCGGTGTTGTAAGGGCTGACTGGGATAGCTACAATGAAAAAGGTAAATAACGTGAACTACAAAATATCATCGATTTCCCTTGAACAGAAAACTCCGGTCCACGGGTTAAAGTACGCCACTTCAAGATACCCGGTGGCTGCGCTCATCACGCAAGGATAAAGGTCTCTTAGGGAAACCCCATGAAATTCCCAAACCATCCATTTTTAAGCCACCCTCTGCCTAGAACCCAGCAGATGGATCTTGTTTTAAACAAGCCCTGAGTAGTGTAGAAACAAATGTTTTACAGAGTCACTGTTGAATCTGGGGGTTAGATAAGAAATCTCTGAAATCTATTTACCCGTCCCGGACACCTGATCATAGTTCTGACAGATATCAAGGGTAGTTAAGTAAGCATGCAGGGCAAGAAACTTTAGATATAATACGATACATAAAGCAGGGTAAATGCTGGAGATATGTGTCGACTGCCACCTCAAAGCCAAAATTTTAATTAACACTGGGGTTCTTAAAATGTGGGTGTTCTGATGGTAATAGTTCAATAGAAACATCACTAAGCACCTATCCACAGAAATACGTCTTCCCCCTCAAGGTAAATGTATGATGAGCAGAAACTTTAGGTACTTTCACTGTTATCCCCTCTGGGGTCTAGTAAGGTACTCTTAGCTGTCGATTTTAATACTTCATTCCTAAATCTGAAAAAGAAAATGTGGTGACCATTAACAAGTACTAGAGAGCCGAATGACTATCAACTTCATGAGAATTAAGAAGGCCGAATGACCAGACGATCCCGAATGGGCGCTACCAAATACATGGAACCGTACTGTAACATCAAGTAGCTTCCATCCCAAATCAATCCCCAGCCAAAGTTATCTCAGTCCACTCAATGACGATTATGAAGAGGAGAGTAGGGTTTCAGACATTGTTGAATGTCACTGAAATCATAAAATTCGTACTGAAGATTATTATCTGTTCGTTGGTGACTAATTTTGAGAACTGAGACAGCTGGAGATAAGCCGTGTAGGATCTGAGGCATTTACTCACCGAGCACAATGAAAGATGGTCGTGCAATGTTGTGGATTGGTTGAAGTTAGGCATTAACACCGTTGTATACCAATTCAGTGGTCTAAAGGTTAAGCATCCGCTCGAGAGACTATTGGTCACGTGTACGAATCTCACGTGCGAGGCCATGAATACGAAGTGCTGAGGATTCCCACACAAAAGCGAAACGGAGGTTCACTACTTTCGGACTGTTAATGTTGGCCTAACTTAGATCATTTCTCGTTCCTAATGAAATCAATTAATTTATTTATTCATTTATCTAATTGCTCATTTAGACAATTTTCTACTCCTAGATCTGCACTCGAATCTTTTTATAGTATTTTCCATGCCACAACTAATCAGCTGTATGTCTGGCGATTCATTGGCCTCCGGTTAGAGAAATGCTACTTCTCTTAGACAAATGGGCTGATTTTGATTACAAAATATACAAGTCTACAAATAACTACCAAACTGGAACTGATCAAGTAGAGCAAGTAGACCACTGTTTGCTGGACGTGATCAAAGACCTGGAAGAGCACTATAAGAATACGAACCGAACACGAAGACACCAACTGATTTGAACAAGCTCTTTACAACGACTTTGAGAACATATTGGATACTGAACCGTTGGTGTAGTGACGATAACGTGCATATTATGAATATCTGTCTACAGTAATGTCAAGTATAATTTATTCCTGGGTGTCACATGAGTTGAACTTAAATGGTTAGCTGGATTCTTTATTATGCAATATCTTCAACTTATAGGTCAGCCAGTGGAGAAGTTGTTTGCAAACGGTTATTTTTTGGGGAAACTTCTGAACAAATATAACAAATTCCAAAAATTCTACCTCCTAAAAAATTCCAGGTATAAGTGACTTTCCTAACTTCCATTAAGCTCGCCGGAATCTATCGTTCAAAATTTTTCTCACCTCCGACCAGCACTCCAAGAAATGGGAATAAATATTGATGCACACCTAAGTCATGACATAATCATCGAAAAACCTGGTAGTATACAACAACTTCTGTACCAGATTTATGTTATCTTAAGTGGTGTGGATGGTTGCAATCGATGTGATATCATCGACTTCCGTAATTTCGAGCATACACAGCTGAATACTCTCCAAAATCTATCTTACAAGAACGTGAGTGGTTATGCCTATAATTAGCAGATCAAGATAAGTTTTTAGTAAACTGTTCTGGATTCATGCAATGTCTAGAGGGCTGTTAAAACCATATCATCATTACGTTTAGAGTATCAGTATTAACAATTACAAAACGGAACTCTTCAGTTTGCATGAATATTTTTAATATGGTGCATGTCTTTTACCTGACAAGATAACTTAACATAATTTTAATTTTTGATTTAGCTGGGTAACCGAAAATATATGAGACATTGAAACAATTTATTCATATTTAAAAGCCCAAAACAGCACTGAACAGCGGGGAAACCTGTAAATCTCCTTTTCAAAACTGAATAATAATGTTTTGAATATATTTAGTAAAAATGTAGGATATAGATCTATTAATATTGACAACAAACTGATAGGAGAAAATGTAGAATGAAATTAAATCAAACGAGACCTTCACGGACTAGCACCATGTGATATATATACATATATTTCTTACAGAATAAATACCAATATTGCATTAAACTATTATCAAAGTATGGTTGACCAAAAAGTACATTGAAGTTGATTCAATCAATAGATGATCAGACTCATTTCTTCGATTGTTTATTCTGAGGTTGATTCATAGGTGCATCATGCTGCTCTATCATTTTATACACTTCAAATTTGTCTAAATCTTATTTTGCTTATTATTGAGTACAGATCTCAAAAACTACTTTATCTTGTTACTTACAATTCAGGTCTCTACAACGTTTTCATAAGCCGTGCAACAGAGAATAGTAGCCAGCTTATGAATCGATCTTGATTAGTTAGTTGTAGTGTTTTATATTTCACTACGACATCCAAAATAAGCTTTTTATATGAAACCCATAGAGTATGTGGTCCAGTATATTATACCTTCCTAAAAAATACACACAGCTTTCAAAATATTTTGACTGTAGTTGACAACATTACATTCAGTGATAATTTTATATTGTTATATTTTTAGATCCGTCATGACTGTCCATAGATCGCAGTGATAGTCATATCACAACTTCACATTCCCTTAAAAAAACAGCTAATTCACTTGATATCCGTAATAAACACTACTCGGAAAGCAAGTTTTAGTGGTATTCATAATAAAAATCAAGCTGATTATTGCTATACCAGAAGTGATATGATCTAAAATCCTTAAAACTGAAGGGCGAATTGCTAAAAATTGCCTTACGTAGTTCAAATAAATTCTCACACGGCTGGGTAACCATGGGAGATCGGCTATCCAAAATGCAGCTCAAAGCCAACCAAGAGTTAATCCCCAGTCTAACGAGTTATTGCGAGTTCACTTTAGTTTTTTATGTCCTTAAACAGATATGTTCTGCAAACGAGTATTTATAGACATTTAGATATTCCATTACACACAACATATCAAATTATATGATTACGGTAGGGTTGAAGGATAATCCACCTTTATTTACCAGCAGGTGTGCTTGCAAGATTCATTAAAATGTAGTTTCATAGTGCTGCACATATTTGTAAGGTTTGAAATAACTTGATAATTCTTCGCCGATTGTAAGCAACGTTTGACGTCATCCAACTATCCAAAACAACTGAGAACAAGCTTCGAAGTAATTACTCATGAACCCAACTGAGAGTTATTTCCAACAAATTATATTTGGTCACAATAGTGAAAAGCTTCTATTATAATCCATAACGCATTTACTTCAAAGAGTTTATAATCGTTAGTACTCTGTACACATTACAATGTGGGTTGTAACTAACTTGAGCAAACTTAATGAGAATGATACATCACTTTTTACTCATCATTCGCACTATCAACGTTCTTTATTTTTATACGATGTTGTAAAACGAAACTTAAATGTAATGGTTCAAAGAAAACTGAATTACATTCTCACTGAGGAACCTATATGCAGTAAAAAGTTTGTGATCAACGATTAAATTTTACACTTATTTGTGTTTAGTTTTGTTTTAGGTTGTAAGCGTCACAGGGCATTGTTAGTTAAACTATTCCTCGTGGCCATTCCGTTGGTGTTAGTCATAGAGTAGATTGTATTCAAGGACGATTGTGTATGTTTGATAGAAGCCGAAAATATTGCACATTTCAAACTTCAGAAATTGTACAGAAGTATTACTCAGTTGTATTTTTAACTAGTTTTTAATTTTAGATATTGTGTTTTTTGTTTGATCATCCTTATGTTTAAAAAGCAATTAAAACAACTCATTCCGAGACAATATGATGTTAGTTTGGCACAAATTCTGTCACGTTATGAACGACAAATGAAAATAAACAAGAAGCGAATTAAAGAAGCTGAGTTAATGGATACGTTAGAAAAAGATGCTCTCGTCCAAAAACGTCGAAATTCAAGACTTCAAAGAAGTCATGATTTGCGTTTGATGCAATCTGAATTAATGGCCAGATTAGAGTAAGAAGTAGTTTACACATCGTTTTAAAATATATTGTAAAGGATAACAACATGTTGGTTTATCTTATTTTTTCGATTTATGCTCTAATTGTGAGTGAAATGGTTTTAAGGATATTTTCTACACTATCAGAAAGTAATTTTCATTAGGAATCAAGCCATTTTACGAACAACCGAAAATGACTGAATACCTTTGAGGTGTTTCTCTAAATCAGAACTTCTTATCAGGCTATACGTACGACCTTATACGGGATCAACCTCAGGCGTTTCAGGAGTCACAATGGGTATGGTTTCTTTCGTCAGTAACTAGGAATTTTGCATCCAAGATGTTTACTTTGTTTGATACTAAGACATTTATTTTGTTACTTAAAATTTTTATTTTTAGTCCACTGATTCCTGATCAGTTTAATGTAGTTTTAAAGTAACTGCTGAAGTAGACCAAGGCTCGACATATCTCCCGACGGATTTACAAATAACACAAATTAAAGAGATACGAAGAAGGGTTTTAAGTATATGAATTCGTCACATAGATTCAATACTGATAAATTAAAACAATTAGTATTATGCAATGATTAGAATGAGGAGATTACTCAAATGTGTTTATTTTTTTCGCTAATTTCGTTTATTTTTCGATATAACATAAGACATACTATACTGTTGTACATATATTCTAAATTTTACTCATGAAAGTTCTAAGAATCGTGTAAATAAAATCTGCGTTATTGTTAAGTCGGCTTACAGTAGACTCTATCAGAGCCTCCAGAGGCTCATAAAGAGCCCAACCAATCAGCGATTAGTTAGAAGCTATGCTACTAAAATAACGGGGTGCTGATTGGCTGATTGACACACTGCTACTATGGGAACTCAAGGTCTTTTAATTACTATAAAACCCCTGTTTTTCTGTACATAAATGAACCTTGCAGTAAAGTGTTTCTCTCATACTCGTGTCTTCTTACTGGTGTTCAAGTCGCTGAGTAGCGCTAGCCCTGGGGTTATCAAAATAGCTTAGGATCTGAATAAAGCGTTCAACCTACAAGATATAACAGTTATAAGAAAAACTACTATATTAAATTTGAGTTAAAATCATTAATTTATTCGTCATCTGTGTACTGATAATTGCAGGAACACTTGTGAAAGTGCTTAAAACAACTTTAGTTAATCTTGCTATATATTGTACATCTTTCATCGTCGTGAAAATTTCTTAAGTTATTAGCAAAAACGTCTTTGATGTAAATGAGTTTAGCACTTATGAAATTATAATGCTTGTTCATTTTTTACACCAATTCTCTAACCGATGGAGGTCTACAAAATGAAATTAGATAATTATTCCGAACGCAATCACTTAAAAAATAAGTGAACGAATATATATATAAGAAATATAGAAGGTAGCAAACTAATATTAATACGTTCGAGCAAACAGCAAACTAAACTGCAAATCAAAACCTCAGATCTGAAAACATGATTCTCAAATGTGAAAAGGATAATGCTTCTTTCAAAACTGTATCAGCGATAATATCCTGTACCTAACTTTTTAAAGCTATTATATATTCTTTCTTAGGCAGTGACCGATTGTGATTCAACGATAGGTATAAAGTCATTAAACGTATAGATCCGATGTTGTAGAGTACCACAAGAACAATATGCCTTGATAGTTGAGAAAAGGTTCATGTATTATACGATTAGTAAAACAACTCAACCATTGAAACCGAAGTAGGTAAAGTGATGTTTGTACCTTCAACTTAGAGGTTGAAAACCGAATACTTTAAACGTTAATCTATTTGCTGACATTTACTATGAGGAATCAAAATATTGTTTAGCATATGACTACCACAAATCGGTATATCATTTCCTAATATGACTTAATAAAATTTTAATGAACAACATTTTGAAGACAAGACTTACTTTTTCCCCGATCTACTAACTTTTTATGCTCAATTTTTAAAGTTTATCTTCAGTACTTACAAAATAACTATTTTTCCCAACTCATCTCCAGAGCATCTATCATCAATTTGCCAAAATCTGATCGGAAGAAACTAGAAACTAAAAGTATGGACACACAGCAAACCAAGCAAACACACGCAGTAATGTTCTTATTATTATTATTATTTTCCGTTACATTGACATGTGCTTCTTAAGCGTCGGTCAAAGATTTCAATGTCGTCTTGATTTAGCGTTGATGAGTACATAGTTTAATATATATATATATATATATATATATATATATATATATATAGTTAATGGTAATTATTAAAACGCCCTGCACATTCTCAATCAGCGCTAAGGTGGTCTGAAGCCAATAGAACCTGACGCACATGTGCATCGGTCCGAATTTCTAAAGAGAGGTCAAAGGATTCAACTGAGTATGATTAACTGCTTTTATTCAATCCACTTATTCGTGTTTCAACCCCAAATGTTTACAACCACGTCTTTTGAGCGATCTAAGACTACGTTTCAACTGAATTTATATTCATAGTAACTAAGTAAGATTTCTGTGATGATTAGGAGTATTTGAATTATAGTACAAACTGGGATACCAGAAATAACGCAATTTAACCAAGAAGTACTAGGTAAGCATGAACGATCATGCTGTGTTCAGAATTCGAAATCAAGCAGTAATCAAGTACAAAGGAATCATTAGTTCATAGAAACACTACATTTTTTTCATATTCATTCGTATTAGTATTTCTATGAGCGAGAAAAGTAAGCAAGAGAACTAGTATCATAAGACACTGGGTAGACAAGATTTGCAATTAAAAAAGTGGTGTTACACTTTTCAAAAACATATGGGCACAAAATTTACAAGAAAAAAGCTGATGTAATAAATCTAAAACTTAGTATAATCACAGATATGTTTGAAGTTTTAAGAAAGACCTCATCTTTAAGCAATCAGCTATGACTTTCTGATATTAGCAGGACCTTGTCTGAAATTCTTACATGTTATTATACTACGGAGATGGTTACTCAGTCACTTAGTGAATTACATAATTGTTCGATCTTAACCAAATAATTCCATTCCTGCTAAGGACGAAACACTATTTCAAGTGTGTTTTCTAAGACGTTCAACTAATATGGGTAGGAACGTAGTTAGTTAAGGCGTTCAGTGAATATACAGAGGAAGTTTATTGTCCTTTAGGTGTGACATTTTGCTTTACTAAAATTTTCGAACATCATAAACAGATGTATTTACAGTTCATCGTAGCTATCATTCAACAACCCAGCAAAATACATCGTCATGTAGTGTATGATGATTATTACATTTAAGATTTATTTAATAATACCTTATTACATTCACAGAGTAGTATCAGTTTAAAAGAATTGGATGACTTTGACTCACGTAAAGAAAAGTGTGAACTGTATAATAGCAATGCATCAAGAACAGGAGACAAATCTAGCGAACAATTAAGTCCAAATTTAACACTTAACACCTCAACAGACGACTTTAATAAAGCGACAATGAATTATATGAAACAGATCCATAAAAAGGTTGACGAAGAAAAAAAAGCAATAACTGAGCGTCAAAGAAGAAGAAGACGAGTTATTATGGATATACTGGAAGCAAATCACATACGACAAGTAGGTTGCCTTTAAAATGATTGTGATAAAAATAAATATTAGAGGAGAAACTCTTAGTTTATAGATAAGAATAAAATACATTTTAAGTGCTTAACGTAAATTAGCATTGTTAAATAAAGAGCACAAGCCTACATTGGTTTTATACCCACAATAGGACGAACAACTTAGATACAAAAAATTGGATTTCTGATCCAAATTGAGAAAAGGTAGTTTAACCTGAACAAAGGTTCTGCAATCCCGTAAATGTGATTCAGTAGTGGCCAAAAGTGGTTGGATAAAGCATTCATATTTAGACAGAAAATTCTTCATGATGTTATAGCAGTGGAATCCCTTTTCCTTTTGTTGGTGAGAATGTTGACACAATGGACGTGTCGTTCTCACTAACAATACTATACTCAGAGTTCAGAAGATACCGCATTTTTTTGAAATACGTCTCTTATAACACTGTCAGGGAGGATGACCTTATCAGAGTTCCTATTAATAAACAAAAATTATCCAAGTATTCCAGAAGTTTATTGTCGAAGATTCTGATCACTTACCAATTCTTCTCATTGTGAACTGAAATCGGATAGGGATTTAGTGGAAGGATCAAACAATGAACAGCGATTTCCTATCGATATGAAGTCAATTTTAATGATTTCCAGTTAATCAGACTGTAATTGTAGTACATCACAATTAAACTAGTTTTTCACAACCAAATTAATGAACCAATCTTCTGATTGACTAAAATACAAATACATTCACATCAAGAAATTGTAATACAATATTTTTTCTTAAACTTATTCTCAAACCATAATTCTTTGTGACCAATTAATCTTAGGAGGAAATCAGATCAGAGCAAATTATGCAACGATTATCACGTCAGTCTCACTTAGAAAGTCGTATTTCTGTGCAATTAGAACAAATTAAACAAGAAAAATCAGTAATTTTGGAAAATCGTCTTGAACGAGAGCGACAATATGAAACTAGAAGAGAATTAGAGTTTCAATTAGCAATGGATCATGAAAGAGTAAGGCCAATTACAAATAATATTATTTAAAAGGAATAAACTGAAGGTTCATAAAATGTTTTCCTTCCTGATATTCAGTTTTATCCCACACTTTCAACAATTCATACCTTTTATGGTGAGTAGTTTTATAAGGGTTTGTATAATTTGTGAGTAATCAGAAATGCAAACCAAGTCAAACTGAAGAACCATTGAAAACCAGGTAGCAGTAAATAGATGTTTTGTTTCCGTCTGAAATTAAATGGCAATACGTGCTTACGATCTTAACCAGTAAGAATTCTTGAATCTGTGATGTTCTAACTAGCCGATAGGTTTGGTCACCCCAATATTAGGTAACTAGGCTACTACCTAAATGATATACTAGCATCTTACAAGGAGTTGTAGTGTCGGTTGCTATGTTAAGCCCACATAGCTTATTCTGGCTTCCGGAAAAGTCAATTTATTCATTCTTCTTGAGTCACATTTTGACGTTGTTAATTATTTGCTTATCAACCTTGACTATTTTTGTGCAAAGCGTATGTGTGTGCGTTTCTTATCTCACTGATTATATGCCTGCAAATGATTTTTGTCTGACTATAAATATCGATTAACGCTTGATTAAATTAAGTTGGCTCACTCGCCTCCTTCATTTCATTTCGCTTCGCTTTCCGATCAACGATTGTATGAAATGCATGTATTTGAAATTCATTCTCGCATTTTACGTATTTAATTCCGTTATACACTAATGCGAGTTAAGTCGGTGATTCTATACGACGACACCCAGTATTTATATTCTACAGCAATTATTCGATGACTATCATTCATACGATATAACTGGAGTCAGATCACGGTCCACTAAAAAGTTACCTCAGTAGTAGTGGTTCTCACAGGGACGTTAGATGATGTGGGTTTGAATATTATAGGGGCATTATTGTTATATATGAACAAAAATTAAATGAATAGTGACTGCCAGGAATTATTTATGGACTATTATTACATATATTTTGATTGGATATTTAATGAGTAACTAGATTATATGTATATTCATATTCCTTTTATCATAAGCTTTTATTTGACCAATTGGCTGTTGTTATGCGATACACAATTCTTAATTTATTCCCAGTATGTTAGTTACAATCACCTATACTCACAGCCACTCTTGGTTTGATGCAATGCGGTCTGGTCTACTTGTATATAAGCCACGTGTATCTGAAATGTACAATTCACACAGTAGAGGCTGATATTCGCGTTTTGGACTGAACGTGCTGGGCTAAGCGAGAAGCTACTATACAGAGGATCAACAAAGATTCAGAGTTGACTCAAAGCTACTCGTGCTGGTTAATGCATTATTGATTTAGCACAGGAACAAGGTCACGGAGGTTGGTATTCTGGTTTTGGCGATTTTTTCATGCGATATTTGATGGACCATATGACAAACAATCATATACATAAAATTTAAGGAAACGCCTCAATATATAGTATCAGACAGCACGGATCCTAGATCAGACCATCTTACTGATTGCTTCCAGCTATCTGATAGCTAAAATAATTCGATTTCCGCACATCTGTGTATTATTACACAAATAGGGAAAATAGTTAAAAACCCCTGGAAATAATGAATTGGTTCAAGTAGTCAGAAACTTAGGGATCAATCTATGAGAAGATTAGAAAGAAATAACAAAGATAATGAAAACATCAGTAACACTGGATAGCTATAGATGGGAAAATGACAATATACTGTTGGTGAAATAAAATGTTTATCACTATTGTTGGACAATAAATAAATTCACTGATACTCCTGCGAATAACTTTACAGTGAGTCCTGTAGTCTGGAGGTATTACTTACGGTCGTTTCACCAATTTAAATAGAAAAGTTATAGTTTCTTTTACAAATAAATGAGCTATCTGAGACCACATGGATTTCGGTAGTAGACAATAATTATAGATCAATATAAGGCTACAAATTACTCAGTCTTTCTGAAAAGTTGTTAGTTAATTTCTACTAAACTCAACACTAATGTTGGTTACTTTATCAAGATAGTCTGAAATCATGGATGGAAAATTACCAGACTGTTCTCTTGGCTTTACGTTAATGACCAAACCTATTTAGTTTAGCTTGAATTAACTCAATTGCTCACTTTTGTTGTTACCATATTCTACTGTCTCCCTTAAATTATCGGAGGGTTTATAGAGGAGTCAGCCCATTTTTGATTGATAATTTGTACCTGAAAAGGCAACAAAAGTATTTGCATTAAATAAATGGAACACATTGTCTACTATTAAAATTGAAACTAAATAGAATATGTGTTTATTGAACTCTCCCATTAAGATATGATACTGAAAAATACACGAAACTAAGAACAGAAAACCCATTATCAACAATATTGTTTAATTTCACTAACTTTATGTTTGTTGATTTTGAATTTTTATAATAGGAAATGCTGCTTCAACAAAAGGAGGAAGAAAAAGAGAAATTTGCAATATTAAAACAATTTTGGTTTGAACAAAGAGCTAAACGACAACAAGCTTCTTATAAGCGTCATTATGAATTTATTCAAAACGATATCATACCATTATTACTACAATTTGTTATGAATGTTGCAGATTATCGGATATTCACAGGGAAGTAAGTTCGAAAGGTAGACGGTGTATAACTTTTAAATTAACTAATTAAGTCTTTTAAAAACCACCTTTGCAATTTTTATATATGCTGAAAACTAAAGAATGAATGGAAACAAATATTTTTCAAACAATCAAGTTAAAATCTTAATTCTATGTTTCATGTCAAGAATTACAGATAAGCTGTAACCCCACTTGACTGATGTCCTTGAGATACTGGAAATCAGTGGTTTTTAATTTTAAGGAGTAAGATTTTAAAATGAACACAGTATAAGCAGAATTGTGTTCCTTTCAAATCTGATTCCTGAGCACTAACGTTCAAGTAATTTATTTTTATATCTTCCTGTACTGCTGAAACGACATTACCTTGAAAATCGAAGATTTTGTAAAATTCTATATTATTTAGATGTAAGTCAAATACATAATTATCAGCTGAAGAACTACTGAAAACAAGAAAAAATAGCTGTACGATCCTACTTGAGAATTCCTCAATAGTCCTTTCGAAAATGAAATAAAAAACGTGAACTATTAGATCATGATTCACGGATCTGCAAAATTTAGAAGCCATGTATGTAGGAGCCCATCACTGAGGAGTATTAGACTGAAGCGAAAAGCTGTATAGTAATAACTTAATCCCAGATAATGAAGAAACTTTTCTCCAACTACTTAAATTGGAAGAAAAGTTTGATAGATTATTATCATTAAAAAAACGCATTTTCAGTGAATAACAATTCCAGCTCTAATAGGAACAGAGTTAGAGTCTAAAATACTTTTTGACAAGAAATGGATATCGATTTTACTGGGAAGACTATAATTTATGGACGAACCAATAAGGTTTATGATAACAGGTCTTGAATTTCGGTGCGAAATTCGGTCATCCAACCGACAAAATAGAGTTTTTACATTTTAGCTAATGTCAGTTCGCGATAAAAACCCTAAATTTAATTGATAACCCTAACCATCAACTGTGAATCATAATTCTCATCCCTCGCACTGGTTTACAACTCTCATTTAGTTCTCATCAGTAGGTGAACATTTTCAAGGTCAAGTTAGCGTCGCTCAAAGGTTGTCTATAAATTATAGTCTCACCATTTTACTCAAATCCAGTATATTTTGAAGAAACTAAAGGACTGACGAAATAACTAAACTTATATTATGATTACTTACGAAGTTTAATTTCTTCTAATATATGACATAAAATAGAATTTGCACTGTATTACAATGTCTTCTGTTACTTCAAACTACAGCTGAACGAACTACTTTGTAAACATTTATATCCAATGGACATTATTAAAGAGAAACGAAATAAAAAACAGAACAATGATAATTATATCGTTTCAGTCAAAGCTTTCACAGAATTCTTTTATCAATATTTAAGCTTCAGTTAGCAATGACGTCATAGTGATATCATTTACTGTTCAATATTCAGTTAATTCTAGTGTTTCATAGACAGTTTGGAACTTAGGATAAGTGTGTATGGCCCAGCTTATTGTGTATCATGTCAACAAATGCTGGAAGAGTGAAAAGCGAGTGAGTAGTAACTATAGTATTAATTTCAGTACAAAACTAGTTAGAAGTTTTCTCCCTGAAATAAGGTCACTTAAACAAAACCTAGATTCACTGTTCTATGTGAACACCCTTTAACACTCAACACAAAATATTGTTTGCCATATCAACAAAGTAACACAATAACATCCTAGTTCATGAATCACAGATTATGTATTTTGCTATCCAAAAGGCTTTCCACTTCAATGAAGGCGAAGTGATCTGGTCGGATTAGTCTAAAACAAATCCACATAAGCTCAACACACTTCAACTAACAAGTTTAAAATGCAAAGTTAAGTTATAATTTAAACTTAATTCTGCAAGTTTAACTTTGTGACTACTTGTTTTTAAAAGTATTATCTGATTTAAAATGCGATTTACTACATGCGGTCATGGAAATCATAGAGAATTCATGGGTAAAGTACTTTTAACCCCTTCTCTTTATAAAACTACACTGTAATTATTAAAGTTTACACAGCTAAATTGACTTGGATCTTTCCCGAAGTGTGTAAACTGGACGTAATTTCATCCGACCGGTCTCGATCACTGGTTAACCCTATTTACAATTAAAGTCATAATAATAACATGAGAGTCTGTCTGACTGATATGATATTTAAAATATTAATCATAAAAATTATATGACATTAAACCAGGTCTCAAGAAAAGCAAACCAGGAAAAACTAGGTTGTCTTCAGATTTGTGAGTGCATTGACCAAACATTCAGTTCCTGTAACTTAACCATACCTACAAAAGCCGGACTGTAATGGTATGTCTTGATCGTAAAAAAGCATTTAACTTTGTTAATTGAGTGGTTTTGTGCCAGCATTCGCTGTTAAAATGCGCATGAAAAATATACGTTAACCTTGTGAAGACTCCCTACTCGAACACTATTGGTCGAGTTGGAACAGCATCAAAATCTTCAATCTCAAGTGGTATTCGTAAAGATTGCTCAATATCCCCCTGTTGAATTTATTTCGCCACAGATTTTCTCCTACAGAAGACACTTTCGTCCTCCGACTTTTTAGAGGTCGACTTAAAACATTCAAATAACGATGATGAAGATGATGACAGAAAGTAGTCTTCTGATCGCCTTGAACAACAATGTAAGTATATTTAGGATGCATTTTATCCCTGCAGTTGTAAGATATTACGTCAGGACTGGTCAGCATTAATGCCTGAACTAATGTTAGAGAATGAGGTAGTTGAGTGTGATGATCACTTCACGTATCCTGGAAGTCTTATCAGATTTGGTGAGTTGGTGTCTAAAGAAACCTCGATAGGATTTTAGAAAGTTCTCTTAGCTATAACCAATATGCATCACTCGTGAAGTGTTCGTCCGCAGTCTTCCCCTCTTTACTTCATGGCTATAAAATGTGGCCTTTATAAATACAGGATATTCATAGGTTACCAGTAGTTGATAACAGCTATTTCCTAAGTACTTCTATCATATAGTGGAACGACCGGATGAGCAATGTTGAGTTTAGGCGTAGAACACTAAGTAAGGATGGCGAGTCAGCTGATAAGGTAATGTGTCTTCATCAGTTGAGGTGTTCGGGATATGCATTCTTATGCCCAATCACTGCTTACCTCAATGTGCTGTGTTTTCCGATGTAAAAGTGAGTTAGAATGAAGCTAGGGGCACCGAAAACGAAATGTAGCATCAGTTCATAAAATTACTAATTGTTAGTCTAAGCCATGTAGATGGAATAAGACTATTTGGTTGTGATCCCCACGAGGATAGCAGTCAGTGGTTGGTAACACCGGATAGTACGGTCCTAAATGAGGGACAATAGTGCAGATACATTCCCTTTTCATCTTTTCATTCCATCATGTATTCCTTTTTGTTCCATCCTTTCGAATCATGTTCCCAATATTTAATCTTTCTCATTACCACTGGTATTAATTAATTTAAATTCATTTTCTGTTCATCTTGTTAGCTTCATCTCGTTGTGCTAATATGGTATGACAGCTTGGGCTAAATCATACTTGAGCCAAGCTCCACGATGATGATAACTGACTGACTGAATTACTTACTTAATCAATGTATATTTTTTAAATGTTTATTTTAAAGGCTAGTTCCATTAAGACTTTTCCGACAATGGAAAATCGAATTCGTAAACGGTCTGTTAGTGAACGACGCATCATCAACAGAGGATCAGGCAGAAGATCCTGTTGAAGAAGAAATGTCGAATGTGGCTAACCAACTTAAATTAAAAAAGAATCAGATCATAGAAGATCAACAAGAATTACTAGATGACTGTGATTTGGATGAGTACCAAGTAAATCAATATATCTTTGATCATCACTTCCCACCTTTTGTTTAAATGTATCTTTCTATCACTTTAAATTTTACTTGCATTAATTTTTTAGTACTCTTTTCATAATGAACTGAAATCGGCTGTAAAGTCATTGAAGACCAGGTAGCATTTAGTATCAAATTTATTCTAGTACGGAATTCATCATTAGTGCTGATCTATGACAACATATAGGCTCGAATCTGTGACCACAGGAGTCATTGTAGATACAATACTTACTGCTTAGTTAACTGAAATACAGTGATCTGAGTTTCCAACGTCAGTCAGCGTATAATATAGTCCAGTATCGTTGAACTTCTCTAACCACTATTTTAAAAATCCATTTCGAATTTCGCCACATTACTGATTAGCCCTTAACTTGAACGAGAAATTATTTAGCGTTTCCTGGTTTTCCGTGGTTCTCTGGTGGTAAAATCCGTCTGAGACTGGTAGGCCCTGGGTTCGAATCTCGCGAGGCGAGGTCGTGAATGTGCAGTGCTTCCGGGTTTTCCCTGGCGGTCTAGCTTCAATTGACTCACACTTTCAACTATGAAAATACTAAATATCCTCAAAAACCCCTTCTGATAATAATAATCATATGCTCACCAGTGACTGACTTCGAGAGGTAAATCCTGGAGTTCTAGTGAGAAGCAGTGACCAGTGGAGCTCAAACCACGTCTGTTGTGAGATAGGAACTCACTGAAGATAATTGGTGAACGGTTGCTCAACTTCGTGGATTGGTTGGAGTTAGACATAAACACCATCGGATACCGGCTCAGTGGTGTAATGGTTAAGCGCACGCGCGTGAGACTGATAGGTGCTGGGTTCGAAACTCGCCAGGCGGGACCGTGGATGCGCACTGCTGAGGAGTCCCACAATAGGACGAAACGTCCGTCCAGTGCTCCCAGGTTTTCCATGGTGGTCTAGCTTCAACTGACTCACGCTTTCAACTATGGAAAACTGTATTAATTGCTTTATTAAAAATTATCTAACATTTTAAAATAAGTTTATAGAAAACGTTTCGTAAAAAAATTAAAACGATATCTGAGATAGGTGAAACCTATTAAACATCAACTTTGAGTACATACTAATATTAAATTCATGAAAGTTAGTCATTTTGCACATTTCATTATTATGGTTGTGTCAAATCAATATTATTTTGAACTGTTGGTGTTGGTGCAACAACGATCATTATTGTAACCTTCTATACCTCGAGATTATTACAGTCCCTCATAATTCACATCCACTCCTCTTAGTTACTACAGCATAAACAATGCTGATAATATTGTGATATCTATGAACCAAAATTCTCCTATCTTAAGGCATAAAAGTGCTACTGAATATTCCATCTTTCTTCTTCTTATTTGTGTGAGGTATTCATCGTCAAATTTACGTTGCATATAACACGTTCGGTTTATTTAGTCACGTTAGATCTGTTTTGTAATAGAAGAATATCCAAACATTCCAGCTAAAATTGTACAAACCGTAACAATCAGAATATTTAGTACTATTATTACATATTGTATTGTTTAGGGTAACGTTTTAATGAGCATAAAAACTACACCAAATTTTTAATATTAATAAGTTGCCATGAACCTCGGTACTTTTTTGTCTTAATTCATGGAAAAAACAAGTAGATGAAGTTCTTGGAATAATATTTTTCTATGCAAAGTAATAAATCATCATATCACCTACAAAAAATGAAAGAAAATACCGAAATCTAAATCCTACAGCTGCATCTACACTTTAAATTTATTTACCTACTTAAGTTTACTCTCTGAGACACTTGTTAACTCAATGGATTCCCTTCATATTCATCTATCAAAATTAGCTGTGATTTGCGAACATCCGTTAGTCAATTCGTTAATTTAACATTAAGTTATAGGTCAGATAAGAAGTATCAGCTTTTTTTTACAAGCGTCGTTAAACCAATTCCTAAGTCTCAATATGTTTAGTGTCTTGGTAAATGGATTCAATGGGAAATCTGAAAATATAAACAAATGGTTGTATTTACATAATGTAGAATTACTTTTTCATTCTCAAATTATAGCACAGGACGTATCACGAAATGATATCACACCAGAAAAAGGTTTTAAACTTATGTTAATAATGAAATCTGTTTATACACAGAAATTATTGATAATCATGTCTATGTTAAGAAATAATCCATTTCCCTTACACAGTCCTTCATTATGAATTCCGAACAAGAACTACTTTAGAATGACTACAATCACGATTCTAGATAATTAACAATACTTGTTATAAAGTTATGATATGGTATGATTATTGTTATTTCTAATGGTATCATTTTTGTTATAAGTTAAATGAAATATATTCAAGGTAAAAACCTTTTTTATCAAATTAAATAAAAATGTACGCTTCTGTACAACTTATCAGTGGAGGAACATTTATACACTTTATGTATATCTAAGTGCTACCTAATGACGACATTGTAATAGAATTAAGTTGACTGAAACAAAAAGTAGTAAGACAAGTGTAGTTCTAATTTTAGAAAAGTTTAATAAACATAAAATTCATGTTTTTCAAAATACAATACCATTAGTATATATATTATATTGTAGAATCTTACTGGCGATTGGAATGTAGCCAAAATTGGTACACTTTATACGAAATCATTGCCGAATGAATTCTTTTGGCATGTACAAGGTAAACCAATTGAATGGATCGACTTCAAAGATGAATGTAAAACATGCGAATTCAAACTACCAAACGATATTAATCTGATAAAAACCAATCCAGTTTTAGAATGGATAATTAAACGTCTATATAAACTTAATTTTCCGCCAACCGTGAGTGCATTAGTGTACATTGATAAAAGAACCGTTTTTTCAACTATTCATCATTTAACAAAGTATTTTTTTTGAAATATTTGCCTAGTTCAATGTTGGTTTTTGTCAAGAACTGCTATCAGTTGGAGATGCAATAAAAACCAGAGAGGGCTGAATGATAGTTGGTACATAAAACATTTCATATACCACTAGATTATATCACATAGGTGCTTAATACTTACCTATTTACACGAGAAAATAAAGGACATAATATTCCAAATCTTTATTTTCAATTCTATACTCCTATTTCTAAAAACGTAATTCATCGAAACCTAACAAGATAAACCTTAATAAATATCTCTTTTGAAAAAAAATATTTTGAGATCAAACACTCAATAGCATTCTAAACATCCCTTGAAATAGTGGTTAGTAATGACTAACTCAGCTACTTTATCATCCTACATATTTTTATTCAAATCACTTGAATGTTTCTTGCTTTATTTCCAAATAAAATAAAACAAATTGTGACTAGAATGAAGTTAACATAAAAATGATAATAATTAATGAGCTTTCTGAATGTATATTTTAAAGGAGAAAAGCTGTCTTTTACACCTAGAAATAAATATAGGCAATAATTTAAAATAAACATATCCATATAGGCAAAGATAGTGGCTAGCAGTGGAATCCAGGACGCGCGTTTCGTCCTACTTGGGACTTGTCATCTGGATGTATCTGCATCTCAGAGTTGATGTTCACTCTGGGACTCGAACACAGTACATTTCGCTTCCATCTTTGCTTATAATGCTTGTGAATTAAGGCTATATCGAGGCAATACGCACAGTATGCACATATGCTAATAAGAGACTGACCAGTTGCAGTCCTAAACATCAATGGGAAGATTCAAACAAACAATACTAAGTGAATATCCATATAGGTTTCATGATTTTTGAAGATTGCTTCATTTTTTAGTACTGTATAGTTTAGAAAAGAAACATATCAAGACAAACACTTTACAGTATCAATTGAATTAGGTTATACTCGCATACATTGTGTAACATCATCCAACTCATTGATGAATGACAAGTTCATGTACTGCATTTGGGTGGAAGTTTGTTTGAGAGTTTGTACAACTATCTTAAAGAAGGCAATAGGTAGTAGGAATGTATGTTGACTGTAAGAAGTTACACAGTACTAACGTAATACATATAAATAGCCTTCAATCGTCCATCTGCATCTTTTGGTATGTTCTCCAATCCAAACAGTTTTATCGTCTGGTCTCCAAGTATTCTGCCAACGCCGCGCTTTCGACGTATTGAAACTCTTCATTCCGTCTGACAACTCCGAGTTTAAGTTGCGAAACATACTACTTACAAGCAATGGTGTAAGTAGCGTCCACTACACTATCAGCTTTCAAACAAACGACGCTTACGCCTTTTAGTTTAAGGACACTAGATCCATATAGTATGTTCACTGGTCGAAACAGAGCGAGCTCTGATGAAAAATAACCTTGCACAACTATAAACTGTCTAGACCGACGTCAGTCAATCAAGCTATAAATTTAAATTCTGATGTTTCTTCCAACTTCAAGTTTCGATAATCAAAGATGATTGAGCATCTCAATGATACATCAGTAAGTTTATCATATCATATTCCATCAAACACAATTTTTAGCTAGTACTAGATGTAATATCTTACCATGATTATCAACTATTGAATAATTTTCTTGTTTTTCAACCTTGTATTCATTTATTCGAGGTAACTGTGTTAATAAAAACCTCATATATAACCAGGATGACTCCTACATCTTACCATGCCCTCAGTTAAGTCAACATATTGCAATATAAATTAAGGTTAAGCCACATAAAGTATGTGACAAATTTGCTATAATGTGGCCTTGGTTTGGAACCTGAATACCGTCTAGATAGGGATTGGGATGTAGTAAAACTAAGTCCATATTAGATGAACCAAGCAGCATGAGACTTATGCACGACACTGCAAAGATTCAAGTAATTCTTATTCTCCACCATACAGTGATATAAAGGAAAACAATGAAAATATAAAATGGATTAAAAATTTATGCAGAAAAATAAAATCAAACGTCTTACCATCGAAAACGACAATATGTTAATGAAACTTTAATTCCTATTTATTCTAAATCATATCATTTATGCGCTGTGATTCATAACTTTAACACCAAAATTTGTAGGCCTGCTGAAACATTTGGGCTACCTACTTTATGTTTGAGCGAATACATAAGTTAACCTTTCAGTTTTAAATTCATTTGAAGTGAATCAATATGGTTGCTAACTGTATACACTCACTTGCCAGTTTAAAAGACTTATAAATACTGAAAACTCAAACAGAAATGTTGCTATTCTCTGCATATTTTTCTTTTTATTTATTTATTGCTTGACAAAATAAGAGACAAATTCATTGAAATTCAAGCACCTTACATACAACAGATTCACAAACAGTTGTAACAGCTGAACTGGTAGAAAACGTTTTTTGATTGTGGATGGAAGATACTGGCTGTTAAAAACATCAATAAAATCTACTTTTCGATAATAACAACTTGAATGGATGATAAACAAGAAACTATTCCGATATTTCATAATTAGTTTTGAGAATTAATGACTACTACATTACTTAATATAAAACCATTATTATTATTATTCTGGTATTTCCAAATCGCTGTTATAAGTCAATACAGAATCTGCTTAAAATGCGTTTATTTCATTAAAGTTATTGAGTGTTATTCTCTGGGTTTTTTTTCTATTCAATACAGATTGAATCAAATAAATCAGATTTACCGGAATTCCCTATTAAATTAGCACTACTTGGTAAACCTTTAAGTGGCAAAACAACTATAATAAGCCAGTTAGAAAAGAGTAATTGTCTTTTTTTAAATTTCAATGAACCATTATTAATATCCATGATAATAATTTTCTTAATACATTTCTTGTTCAGCATAACAACAGTTGAATAATTTTTGTCGTGGAAATAAACTTTAGTTAAGATGTCGATTGAAATAACGGGTACAAATAAACATTAAATTGTATTAAAATGTCAAAAATTTGTTTACAATGCTATAATATCCTTATCATAATAAATCCGTTTGGTTTTATGAAATAGTCAAGTCAAATATCATTTAGTTCGATACATTGATAACAGACCAATAAGATGGTAAGAAATTACAAGCGGAATTCAGCATTCACTTGCAGTTGATTTGAAAATACGGTGTTATGATTTACTTAATCTAACTGAAGTGACGGTGTGACAACTATTGACATCCTCAGTTCTAAACTAACCAATTTCTGCTAGTACATAAACTACTTACAGTCTTATTTAAGTTACATCTAAGAGTGGAAGGTATCCAGATCTTGAAAACGAATCTCATTCTATTTTAGGTTTCGTCAGTTTGATATTAGTTGTCGTCGTTCTCATTGAAATATGTATTTATGAGTAGATCGACTAGCCGGTGTTGGCATAGGAGTTCCTTGAATATACGTTTCAGTATTTCTCACGATTCCGTTTAAATTGTCGAAATGATATTAAACATGAACATTAACGATCAAACTTGGTTTAAATATGAACTGAAACAATAACAACTTCAAATAATCAGAAAGGGGTTTTATGGATATTATAGTAATTTAATAGTTGAATTCATGAATCAATTGACGGTAGACCACCATGGAAAGCCTAGAAGCACTGGACTCCTCAGAAGTCCTCATCCACGACCCTGCACGCGGAATTCGAACCCAGCACATATCGGTCTCGCACGCGAACGCTTAACCTCTGGACCACAAAGCCGGCATTCAACAGTGTTAATGTCTAACTTCAACCAATCCACGAGTTTGCGCCACCTTTCTCTTACTTTTCTTAGTATATTCATTTAATTTGATAGTGGTCATTGTTATGAAGAAAGAATATATTTCTGAGACGACTTATTTAAAATAACTTCGGTTGCTGTAGAATAATGTAATATTAAATGAAAAGAACTGTTCAAGTGATAGAATAAAATGTAACTCATAAAATGACAATATCACCAATATATATATATATATATATATATATATATATATATATTCTGAAGTATTCCAAGACATCGTATGAAAGTAAAGTTACTTTTATTCTCAAGACGAACAGATTTTTTAAATGAATAAAGATGGTTTTCTCAAATCCTTATCATTATTTAAGGGAGCAGAAACTAGGTAGTAATGAGTGTGTGGTTAATTTTAATCCAAGATATTCTGGGGTAATTAGCTGTTGACATTGTCGCATAAGCACGTCTAAAGTTATCGTATCTTATGTTATGGTAAAAATAATAAAAAAACAAATGAAGTTTAAAAAAACTACTGACCACTGTATTCTGGCTTATTGGCTAAATGGTAACTGTTGTAGTTAGTGCTGTTGGGTTCTGTGAAATTCAAAAATGACCTGTAACAGTTGCTTAATTTTTCATGATTTTATTTAATACTTTAGTTTCTATTTTGGAATGAAGATGTATCAGTTTCTTTAAGTTACCAAAATCCAATACTAAGCATTTAAAAGTCAATATGTATATTTCCATTCCTCACACTTTAATACATTTTCAACTTCTAGATAATCGATGTGTTGGAATCAATCCATACACACTTATAGAAGAGGCATTAAAAGCTTATGAAAATAAAGAAACTGACGAATGTTCCAATACACCCGTTGAAAGTTCTACACTACCTGGAACAGAAACCTCTTCAACAGTCACAGTATGCTAATTAATTTATCGTTGCTGTACAACCATGTTTTTCTAAAGTAAACTTTAGTTTCCTATAATGATGATAGTGTTTTTAATCATTTCCCCAAACAAGATTTATCCCGTTTTTAGTTAGATCTTTTTCATTTTTCCTCCACCAATGTATAGTCTTTTCATCATTTCTCCAATACGAATCAGATGCAACTCAATGAAGTAAGTTGAAATAATGGCTGAATTGGGGTGCTGACTTTGCACCTATCGATCAATATTAAGTTTTTAAAATATGATTCAAGAATTTGAAATAAAACAGTAAAGGTAATGATCTCTTATTTTCTTAAACTAGTATCTTACAACCTCAAGAATAAGGAAACTATGAGGAAAATATATTTGAAAATCCTAAACGTCGAATTCCATGTACAGGGCAATGGTTATGTTTTCTTTTTAATATGTAAAATAATCAAAGGTACACACAACCATACTCCTTTGTTGTCAAACATACAAGAGAAACAAACCATAGGGTTGATTTTAAAATTGTCTTTAAATCCTTATTTGATACCAATAGCTCTAGATTTTTAGATTTATAAAAACCCTGTCAATCAGAAAGTTTGTGACCTTTTGTATGCTTTCAAAAACAATTCGTGTTGGTAATGCTTAGTCCAGCGTGGTATGAAAACCACGAATTCTATCTGGTACATACCCTCCCTGCGAACTTTATTCGCTTTCATATAAAAATGCAATGAGTGATCGGATTCTTTACAACATATTCAGCTAATACACTACTTTTTCAAATCATTTTTATCGTGTTATACTATTTAGATTTGCACAATGATAGGTTTTTTTCAAGATTTACGACCTGTTATGTATGCTAAAAACTAATTTGTCTACCAAAAGGCTGTCATAATATACAGGAGTTCAGTCTTTTATCCTGGTACTATCTGGTAATTCATGCCAAGCTATGTTTACTTTATGACTAAATATCAAAAAAAGACTGTGCTAAAGGCTCTTTTGAATTAATTATTCTTGCAATTTCTAACTTTTAATACTAATAATAACAATTCAAACAAATCTTCACTTTCTAGTCTTTTAAAACAGTCTAATAATAGATTTAATATTTCAGCTGTCAGCTAAAGCGAAACTCGGTGAAAGTTTATGGAATGAACTAAAAGTTGGAAAGGAAATCTCCGACGATCTTTTAGTTGACTTAGTATATGAAAAAATCAAGTAAGTCAATTGCTTGTGTTCATTTTCATGACAAATTACACTACCTAATTGAAGTTTAGTTTAAAGGATATTGAGTTAGCATTAAAATAATTAATCCACTATATATTCACTAAACCTTATTCCATGAGTAAAAAGTCCACATAACTATACTTACCACAGTTACTAATGACATTTTTTATGAACTTTCCGGGTTTATCACATCTCTGCCGTTCTAAATAATGAATAACTGCCGTTAAGCTTTAAATGCTAAATAAATGTAATCTATGAAATGTTTGAATTCTCAGTAGTTCAGTTATTTCGTGCTTCTAAACAGATTTTATTTTCTGGGTAAACAATACTTTGTTTAAATACCTTTGACCAAGTCCTTACACTGGCTGGAAAACTGTTGAAAACCAGAAAACGCTAAACATTTGTCCCTTCCTAATTTGGGACTACTCATCAATGTGTACCAAAGACCTCGTGTGTGGTCGGAACGGCGATGATTAGTGCCCACGGTAAAAACGTTACATTTAAAACGCTGACTGAAAATCGAATGGATCAGATTCCCAACATTACTCAACCGACAATACAGCTTGATCATCATCCAACCTCATCAGTGATATCTGTCCCCACTACCAACATTGTTAAACTGTATCAGTAACAGCTTCTAACTAGAATTTAGGGGATTCTCCTAGACGTTAGCCACTACTCAACTTGACTTATATTAAGTTAGGGAGCTTCTGGGATTATTTCAGCTGTGACATTTTCAATTAATTTATTTTCATCGAAACAGGATAATTTACATTTAAATTTCTTACATCGTAACAACAACTGACATTGCACAATTTAATTGCTTCAATATACTTGAAATTTTCTATTATTTATTAGAACTTTTGTCTACAAATTGAATATGTATGTGCACTCAACTGATAATAATAACTCTGAACGCATCACCATATATAATGTTATTGGAACTACTAACAACACATTTTGCTATTTGTGGCAGTGAATTTGCAGATTTCAAACTTTTCACAGTATTGTCTCTGCAATGACGTTAAGGCTTAAATCACAACCATATGTGCAAAATGAATGACCCATAAAACCTCATGTTATAATCTCCTGTTTTAAGATGGATCTAATCACACTCCCTTATGAGCTGATATTTTGCATATAAATGTGTCTTTTACTGGAAAGAAGAAAATGAGTTTATCGGTTACCTTATTCGCTTTTTAGTGTCGGTTGATTTAGGGAGTATAAATCGATATTTCGTCTCGTCAGGTGATTATCAACCTAACATCTTTTCATTATGCTCCACCCATCACTCAACACTCTTCTAAACATTTCGAAAACCAAAATGAATTCATGAAAAACCTGAAAACCTCTTCCATGACGGGTGATAAGCGAGAAATTGTGAATGAAAGGCGTTAGAATTCTACTCTATTAAAAGTGCATAAAACACAACGGATAAACCCTAGGGACTTATATTAACACACACAATATTTGAATTCGCATAATTCCAACGATTGACTAGAACGAATTTACAACCTACCCAAAGAAAAATCTCCCAAAGCTTACACCATCAACCATATTGAGTTATCTTGTAATTATTTCGTTATTAGATTTGTTATATATCTATATAAATTTCTTTATGCTCTTATAATATTTTTTTGCTTCTTTTCCCATCAAGATCTCTTCAACCAACAATTGGTTTTATACTAGATGGATTTCCAACAAACTACAATCAAGCTAAATTACTGGAACAAAAGTTAACCGGAAACACATTGGTAATGAATAACAACAAATCGAACAACATTCCACTACTTTTAGACGTACAAAACTCAACAGATTTGAAGTTAAAAAATGGCTTAGATTTGATTATTTTACTAGATATATCAGATGAATTAATTTTAAAACGTGTAGCACATACAACAATATCAAAGACAGCATTAAATGATTCTTTGACAAAGTATACAACCGCTGAAGAAATACCATACAATAACCAAGTTGATATACAAACGAACACATCATCTAATCAAATTCATACTATGAATAATAATTCAGAAGTGGACGAAAATCAGAATTCAACGTATTCCGATAATTTTAATTATTCTCCATACATTTTACAAGAAACCCAGGGTAACATACCGGAACGGTTAGTTAATTTCATTCAGTCTTGGCCAAAATTGTATAAATTTTATCAAAAACAAAATTCAAATTTATGTGTTGTAAATCTAACAGATTTGTTATATAATACAAAATTCAATGATTATGATATAGAAAATAATGATGAATCCATGAAATTAGCTGTTTATTTAGAAATTGAAAGACAAATTGAAGAATTTATCAAACGTAAAGAAAACAACGCTTTGGTTAAAACAATACCAGTTGAACAGATAGAATTCACTGGAAACGATCGAACCATTGTAATGAATGTTGGTGAAAATGTTGAGAAGGAAAATGATGATGAGAAAGAGGAAGACAGTAAACGTACATTGTTCGCAAGTTCTACCAGAGAATTAACCAATAATGATGATCAAAATGATCATTATAACAATAAAGTAAGTCTTATTTCATAATAATAGTAATAATGAAGATGAAAATGTTTTTAATTCAACTTTGAAATTCCTTTGGATACATCTTATCATTTAAAAGGCTCGAGTTATTCTGAATGTGACTTAATTATTCAGCAGTCTAACTTAAATATATCAACAGTAAAATAATAGCTTAAATTTAATTCCATATTCCACATTTATGAAAAATAAAAAATTACTAAATTTCTCATTTTCGTCATTTTCTTTTGTATCCATCCTTTATTTTTAATCTTTATAGAAATCAGATATACAGGATTATAACATGAAAGACGACAAGTTGAAAGCTAGAAATGGTAGCACCAACTCACTGCGTTCGACTCAACGTCCTGTTACAGCTAAAACTTCATCTAGTGGTAAAAACTCTACAACTTCTAGGCAAAGTAATCATGGTAAAAAAGAGGGAAGTGCTGAAAGTCAAAGAAAAACAGGTGATTTACTAGTCATAACTAGTCGATATTTGTTTACTTACTTTTCAGTTATTTTGTATATTGAAAGTTAACTATCTGAAACATGAATAGTCAATAAATTCTCAGTTAAAATTCTATTAATTTAAACTCATGAACAGATAGGTTTTTCTTTATTTTTTCAATTGGGTTATTGACGATTGGGATATGAACATGTTGGATAAGTGACATCAAATCTGAAATTGTATCTGTAATCATAACCGTAGTGGTTAAAATTTGAAAAGTTATAGCTCATCGATCATCAATCTGAACTGAGTTTCTTTAACGGGATCATCAGGATCTCTGAAAGAAGATAAAGTGAGAAGCAATTCTGTTCCCTTACTAATATCTATAACCGAACTAGAATAAAACTGTTATTTCTTAGTTCATGCATTTTTTAACGTTACTATCATTTCCAAAATTTTTTATGTTCATTTGTTTTAACTAGTGGGAAGTAGATCTCCATCAGGAGGACGAAGTGCCAAACAACATGATAATAAAGAGAGACGAACAAATTCAAATGATCGTGACAAACAAGTGGAATCAGTTCAAAAAGATAAGTCAAGAAGTCATTCTGGTAGCGAAAAGAAACAATCAAAGAAAACAAAGCTGAAATCTACTGATTCACCTCAATCAGTTAAGGAAACTGATAAAGAACAAACCGTTATTTTACAGCCAGATTTGCCACAACCTGGTGATGAAAATTACCAATTCGTCGAGTTGCCAGTTATGAACGTTAGTTTCACTTTTAGAATAAAAGTTCACAGTGGTTTATACGGACATTTCTCATGAAGCTTTCTTTGAATATCGCTATTTTACACATAAGCAATTGATAAACACAAATAATAAATAATACTATTCGAAAATGTTTTCTTTTACAAAACTAGTAACCTTTTATGTATATTTCAGAAAACATGAATAACAAACTATCACCTTATTAACATACCCCTTGCAACTTTTATTTTAACGTATAAAAAAATAGAACTTTATTCATCAGCTGGAAAAGAATCTTTTAGAAATCCTTAAACATGCAAATTTTGGATTAATTTGAGAAAGGAGTTGAAGGTTATGAAGTATTCCAGTTCTCAATAAATCATTTAACAACACTTAGGCGATAACTCAATTTTATTAAATTCTTTATAAACCACGGCTCCTATCTTTTCACCTTCAGTGATAAACAATAAATTTTTATCACTTAACGGTTTATAATAGTGATGACTTTTCTTTAGCTTTTTTAAACTTGATATCAAAACAGTTTGCAAAACCAGCAACTTGAACAAAGTGATATCTGCACATACTCATTGAAAACAAATTGGCAAGTTTATTAATATTGTTACTGAACATAACGCTACATGGTAGCAACAAGTCATGGCTACAAATAGAAGATAGATAAATAATGTGAACATAGAAGTGTTTGATAGACACTTAGCAGACTAATTTGCTTTAAGAAAGATTTCCTTCCTATAAAAATAAGCTGTTTTTTTTACCTTCAGTATTTCCCCAGTTCATTCTTTGAATTTTATTTGTTTTATTATTTTCTCCTACCAGGAATCTGCCCATATATTATGGGAATTTTGGAATAGCACGGAAACTATATACAATCGGAATTTGAAGTCAATTTTCCGCCAAATACGTTCTCTGAATTCAAATATTATACCGCATATGTATCACATTAAACAGCAGTTTTATATTTATTTATACAGACCTGATTCGAAACAACATTTTCTGAACCAGTTCGTTAGTGTAAGTTATATGTTTTTAAAGAGAAGTGACAGACCAATCACCATCTGAGTCGTTTTTACCTTTCCAAACTATTTACAATTATTAATTATCGGTCCCCAGACTAGTTATCATCATCACTGATTAGTTAGTCTAAGATTACTGAAAAATACATACCTTGAATCTGAAGGTTAAGAAATTGCCGCCTGCAATCTCCCTAATGTAATTGACCTAGTAGTTTCCACTTTGCTAACAAATGAATCTATGATATTTTTAACATCAGAGTCTTATCTGTGTTACTTTTAAAAATAATAATGATATGCATTTTGAAGATAGTCACAGAATGTACACGAATTTATAGGGCTGATCAGGTTAATACAAAGTATTGACATTTTAAAAATATGAGTATATTATGTGAAAAGATGAAGTTCACAAACTATTTTAACTGAACATTTGTCACCGAAATGATAGTAACGTCAATAATAAGATATAAGAAAAATATGTAATCAAAGCTGACACTATTTTAGAGTACGATACTCCATCCATAATAAGTACCGTACGAGTCTTCAAAATCGTACTTTTCTCTTTCATAAGGGGTGTGCGGAAAACGTAGGAAAATGACATAACTGCAACTTCATAACCGATAAAACCCATTATTTAGGAATCAGTATTTTCTTAATAGAAACAATAAGACGTCTTGTTTGTGAAGAGGTAAAATAAATAGTGTAACGTAAGGATGTTTCTGTCCAGTTATGGGGTACATCCAATCATTTACAACTAAAAAGAAGACAAAAGCCAAGAGCACGAAACGGTAACCACAAAATATTACTGTCATAGGTCTCTCACCATATATGTATAAGAATAAATTTTAACATATCAATTTATGTAGATTTTCAAATTAATCAACTGTTCGAAACAAATCCTTACAGGAAAGAAGTAAGTGATGTAAGTAGGGTAAGGTATGAGATCACTCTAGTATAACTGACAGCGGATCAATAATCTAACCTCGTGGTTGAGCAAGGCCGTTAAACATCAATCTGAAAGGAAGTCTCATGGGTATCTTCATGAATAACGGTTTTGATACATTTAAAGTCTCTAAAATTTCATCAGTAGGTTGTAATATAATTGTTGGTTTATGCATTAATAGGGCCGAATCAGAAGAGAAAAACTTTCGATCTGCCATATAAACGATGGTAATGAATGTCTTTCACTGAGAAAATGTGACAGACTGTTCTAAATTCTCGAAATTTTGCTTGCAAAGTTGAAAAATACTCGATGAAGTATAAGCTACCACTTTCATATAGGGTTGAGTTCTAGCTGAATGTATCTAAAATTATAGTCTAATACATAATCGTCCCTAACATTTAAAAGTGTAAACTGAAACTAAACAGATTGCAATCTAAGTTTAACATTGCACAACAAAATACTTGATCCATTGTTGTGGCAGTTACGCAGTAGGCAGCCCAGATTTCGTGGTGACTAAGATATCTGTGTTGTGACCTGGTCTGAAGAACAAAAATTATAAGAATATGTGAGTTCCAAGTCTACCACTGAACGAAACCCATGTCGCTCTATGTTTTTTATGGTGAATTTAAAATTAAGATAAGTGTCATCAAAGCAAACTAAACTACTCTTATCAGTTCTTATTACCGAATTCCATTTTAAATACCATAAGGCGACCTTTCTGTGCTCAGTTCTGAAATCATTTTAGATATGGGTAAATGTGCGGACAAAAATTGAACGCTCTATCTTGAGATCACTTACATACAGAAAGAGTTTATTCGTACTGCAGCAATTACAGGTATTATTTGGATAGGCTGAAAGGATCTAAAGGCCATAAACACTACTTTGTATTATTCCACTTGTAATAGGATTACCACGCAGTGTAAAAAATTTTATTTTAGCTATTAGGTATTGATAACTGAGAAGAGAATTCGCCCATACATATGTGAATGATTTTTGGAGGTTAAGATAAATTGTTTTTAGAGAAAGTGTAACAGCTTCAGTAGACCGATTGAGTAAGGAAGAATATAAGTTTGAATCTTTAAAAATATGTCACACGACGTCGGTTTGCCATATAAACTACCTGATTTTCTGTTTAGTGATCACAATGAGCAAATGATATAGTCGGTTTTTGATGAGATTTTAAGTCATGAAACGCATATTCTAAAAAATTAAGTTGACTGTCTGGGTACATGTCCACATATTAGAATGATTAATCAAAAAAGTACTAACTGATAGCATTGCTAATGTGGTCAAAAATCTTTGGGTTATAATATGAATTTATTATCCATCGCCATACCATGACTTAAGCCCAAAAACATGATTGTGTAAACCTATTACAGTGAACCATTGTCAGAAAAACAAAATGATCCATAAATACTATGGCAAAGTCATGCTCAAAGGTATTTTTCAAAATACTTTGTGGATAAAGCACATTCATGTCATAGAATATGGATAAAATGACTGAAACAAATAAGAATCGGAAGTATATTAACAAACTGAAACACTTTTTTGTTATAAATTATGTAACCAGATGTAAAATTCAGTATCTGGTAGATTTGTATCTACTCTGGTGGCATGTTGTTTTTAGCCAAGGTGGAAACAAGGCCTGAATGTGAAAATTTTAAATAAAAGACAACTAAAGGAAACATGAGCCAACAACTGAATAAGCTGATATTATTCCCTTTCACCTATGAGTGAGGAGAATTTTCAGCAATAAATGATGCAACAACGTTAATTCATGACTAGCAAATAGGAAAACTTAAAAATAGATTCACTTTTTTGTTGTACCAAGGATGTTGATTACTGCTACTTGTATGGATATTGGTTATGGCTGCGAAATAACTGTTTTCTGTCACTTTTCGACAGAAATAGACTAAAATAGTTCGATGAGATGAAGGGAGAAAGACAGTTATATGAAGATTTATTTGTGAATAAATAACTGATTTAAATGACATCCAAAATAATAGTGAAGTATATCATTTTAAATGTTCGGTCAGTAGACAAATCCGAATGCCTTGAACTAATAATTACTCAGCAATGTAATATGTACACAATTTATAAAATCAGTGAACTAAAGGGCTTTGAATAACATACAATTAAATTACTCAGTTATATATATTATTCCTTTTTAACACCTCGACCTTTTAAATGAATTCGCTTGAGTGAGGTTTTCTGTCAAGACGGTCGGTTTATGCTTTTCAACTCCTTGCTCTTTTCAAATCGCTGGATATAATGAGTAACACATGAATATATCCATTTTTCATCTCAATTTTCAATAGTCATTTAATTCACTATTGAATGAAATGCGTTCAGATAAAGAGACCAAAGCTGATTTACATTGTCGAACAGATGATCTACGTGATACTTTATATGAAATCATTGATGAAACAAAACAAGCTAATGAAAATCGTTTGAAAACTTTACTTGATATACCTGGTTGGTTTACAGATAAGCAAATATTGTTGATTAATTCATACTTGTCATTATTACAAATTGAATTAACACGTTTTCAAGAGAATGCACAATTAATAAAGGATTATTATAAGTAAGTTCTTGAATAAATTAGTTTAATTAATTGTTGATGGCTGAAATTAAATTTTAAACTGAGGCATGGTTTTCTAGAGGCTTTATATTCAATGTATATTTTTGCAGACAATTCAAATTAATTAAACTCATTAACTTGTATATGAATGAGGAAAATGTAACAAAATACAACGGGTTCATCATTTTTAGCAGCTTATACTGTTTTGTTTATATTTGTGAAATCAATAATATGAAAATATGATATTTGTTGGTGTAAAGTTAGGTTAGAATATGTTTACAAGTAGATCATACCTGAGTTTACGATATTACTTAATGGAATTTTCCTCTTGACATATAACGAAATAGAATTATCTAGTGAGTGTGTAATACCAGTATGATTAATGAGAGAGAAAAAATTCATGAAGACGTAGCCAATACATGAGTTTTTAGATTATGGTGAAAAGTAAATATGTCTTCATCTATGAAAGTGGCTTTATCTCTAGCTACTCAAGATTTTTTACTATTGATAGCTCATTAAATGATTAACCTGTTATGATAAATATTGATATCTAATCCTTGTACTTTTCAAAAATTAGCATTAACCAGACGTTAACGATACTTTGAAAACGCAATTCGTCTACGAATGTACTACAGTAAAATATACTGTTACATAATATATCCCTCTTTTTCGGGTTACTATTGACATTGTTGATCACATAACGACTGTAAACGGGACCTTCTAAATCTATCAAAAAGTGGTAGTAATTATTCCTCAAATCCTTGGATAAGCTTTCCCAAAAGAGCTTGGTTAGCCAGTGTCTTTCTCAACTTCCTAATTATTGTAACACCTATTTAAAGACTAACTAGAATCCCTAGCCAAGTCACAACTGTTTGACCAACCTTACTTTAAGTACAAGAACTAACACTTAGGTAAGGCTTCAGTTGTGTTGTTTTTTTCCTATTTTTTTCAAGATTCAGGTGGCTAAAAAATTAGATCTCCATAAGTAATTATTGGAGTTGTTTTCATAAGCGTTTGGTTCCCAAACGTAACCTCACTCATACGTCTTTATCCATTTGCGAAAAAATTGTCGTTGAGGGCCGTTTTTTGAAATGCCAAACTAGTATTAAATAATTCTTCGGCTTATATGATCCTAAAATTGCCTTAATTTTATTCAATTAAGTTTCATTTACATTATCTCCACTATTCCTAAAACCTGACTATCAGACAGCAAAGAACGCGCTTTTTATAATCAAAATACCAATAAAGGCACCATTTTTTGTGACTGTGTCTATCACTAAGTGAAGACTAAACTTTATATCTAAAAACGTAAGCACCTTTTTCTTATGAAAAGTTATTTCAACGTAAATGCAGTTTCGTATAACTTAGTGACCCAGTGGATCATAATGACACTCCAAAATGAAATAGATAAAATTCCAAAATGTAAAATTATATCAAGTGCCAGATCATATGAAGATTACCATCAGTGAAAAAGGTATCATTTTTGATTTCTTGAAACAGTATGTTGAACGGAAAGTGAATTTGTGTTATATTTTATTACTGAGATTCTCAGTTATTAAATTACTTTATGGAACTAAAACCAGTTTTGTGATCCCGATTTAAGAACATACTTTTGCAACCTCATGACCACAAATTTATATTTCCAGCAATAAAAAGTGACATTATTTTACAGGGTAAAGTTCGGTACTTCCATCGTATGTGAACGTCAAGATAGCAAGAAATGAATTAATACTCTTTTCCAGGTATTAGTCATCACAACTCTCTTTTTTACGTCATAGATACATGATAAGAGTAAAAATAATATCACAGACACAATTGTTGGTTCACACTTAAATGTTTCAGGCATATAATTTGTAAATAATCCTAGTGAATGAGCTCAAAGTTCCTTTAGTTACTGAAAATTAACTCAGTATCTTATAATTCACAGTTAATAACAACTCTGTACATATCCATTTCAGAGTTATGGAAGCTAGACCTCAAACAGTCGAAAATGAATCGATTCAAGCTTTATCGGGAACAATCGATGCAAGTCAAATTGAATATACACGAATACCATTAATTAAAGTGAGTTATATATATATATATATATATATATATATATATATAATCATTTCATTCTTAGTTAAAACGATTGCTAGAAAATGATCTGTCAATGACTGTTATCAACTGATGTTTTAAAAATAAGTTATTTTTAACTAAGAATCAACTTCAGTAGAAATATCTACAAAATCCAGGAGGTACTGAGTGTTTGTATTATTTTAGTTTTGGACTAGAACCTACAATCCTATGCAAGATCGAACTTTGAGCCATTAGACTTCACGTCCAGCAAGACAACCATAAACGAAAATATTTTATTACACAAAAGTGGTTACACTATTTCACGTACTTTTCATCAACAAACATCCTGGTAGAGGTTTATATGTCATACAACTTCGGGATTCTTTTTAAAATTAGAAGAGATACTCTTAGTTTGTTGATAATATTTTTGAAAGATTAACTGCTTCCTGAAAGTCAGGAATAAGAAAGTCTTTTATTTAAGTTATTGGTAGCTTTATAAACACAGGTAAATTTTCATTAATATCATAGTTAAAAAACTGTGATCTTTAAAAAGCTAGTAAATAATAAGAAACAACTAGTTGGTGGTATTGCAAGTAACTTTTATCGAATTGATGTTGGTAAATATCGAATAATGATTTTTTTCTATTCGATAAACCAACACCTAGAATACTCCTATCACCGCTTGAGAGACTTTATTCAGCAAAAAATCCAACGTTTCGTATGATTCATACCAGAAAATTATAAAATAGACAGTAAAAACACTTAATTTTTTTCTTTATTTGCTGTTTCGAAACATTTTCTCTATAAGTTTTGTTTTATGATCGTATTCTTCAATATTTTCCTTTAATTGAAAAGTAACAACAATTTCTCGATGCATTACATCAAAAATACCACTCAATTTTTAGCTTCCTGATGAAATTGTAGAAAATGATGATAGTTCCGGATCACGTAAAAGTACATCAACAAGACAAAATTCTTCGAGATCTAGTTCAAATAGATTGAATAAATTAAAATTAACGGATTCAGGCAACACTGTTTTGTCAAAATATCCAACTCCGATTGATATGAAATTTGAAATTTTACCGAGTGAATTTCGTAGTCA
This sequence comes from Schistosoma mansoni, assembly GCF_000237925.1. Lineage (NCBI taxonomy): Eukaryota > Metazoa > Platyhelminthes > Trematoda > Strigeidida > Schistosomatidae > Schistosoma > Schistosoma mansoni. Next base: position 10,628,028 of record NC_031502.1, on the reverse strand, counting down.
AATTAATTTACTGAATCCTAATTCATCACTACAAGAAATATTTGCAGCATTTAGTAAAAGTCAGTATACAACCTGTTTTTTGTTAGTTTTAAAATAATTAAACTGCTTAATGTCTTATATATATATATATATATATATATATATATATATATATACTAGAGATCTGTATCGTCGCACTTTGGGACTTCTCAACTGATATCAATGATGAAAAATATCTTCAAACTGGAAAACCCTACAAAAAACTGTTTGCTTAAATAATAATCATATTCTCACTTGTAAATAACTTCGGGCTGTATTTAAGAATTTTCTACAGTAAGCCGTGACCCGTGGAACGAAACACTAACTGACTGGCATAGTTAAATAAGGATTTCTCTGAATACCTAATTGAGTAAAGTTAAACATGTGGACCGTTTTATTTCGATTCATTGGCTCAGTACTAGCATACTCGCCAGCGCCATTGTACCAGTCAGAGTAAATCTGCCAAGAAGGCCTTAAATCATATAGTTCTTACATTCTTACAGATTGGGGTTATGATGAACAAGAAAGTCCTCGGTAACGTTTTAACTAATATGACCTCAGCTATCATCTGATTGTTTACTTCAGCTCTTAAGTTGCTATTTTTATCATGTCCTAAAGTCATAGTTGTTGCTTGTGCTGAATTCCTGTATTTTCTATTCGATTAAATGTGTGTCATTTTTATTGAAGCACTATGAGGAGTAGAGTGTGTAGATCCACCTCGTGTTATAAAGCATCTTCTTATAGTTCAGAATTCGAAATAGACGTAAGTCATCGCAGATAAAGCAGAACCATTCAGCTATTTCTTAATTTCAACTTCGTTAAAATATTATGTACAAAATTATGTTTTTGATAAGTAATAATTTCTTGCAGTCGCAGACAAAGTGAACAGTCTGCTAAGCTTCATGATAGTCCACACATCAATGCTTAAGATGGACTTCACTTCTTCCAAACATAAACACTATTTAGGAGCTGCTTGTATGAATGTTCTGTTTGTCAATCAGAAATGAATTAGCTCAGCGTATAGATCACTTCATTCATACCGGTTCATAATAACTCAACATAAACACGTCAAACTCACACATTTGTCGCTTCACGTTACCTGTTAAATCTTATTTTCACGTTTTAGCTCCAGCTTTTATTTGTTTAGATCTTGTATGAAACTGCACTACTTACCAATACTCAGTAGCTCATGGTGGCAAAACATTTTTACGTCTTTCATGGGACTTATGACATTTTTTGATCTCAATAAACCACTTATCTCATCCTTCATACTCATATCTTAAAGTTTGTAACCATTTTTATACTCGTAGTAATATTTCTTCTCATTGTTTGCTTCCCCTTTAATATCCTAGGCCTTGAAGCTGTTTACTATGAACTGCTGGCTTATTTTTGAAACACCTCTTAATTGATTTTTCGTTAATTTCTGTTCCCCTCTGGACAAATCCATAAAACTTTTTCTCGTCAATAGAATATGTTGTAATTCTTTTCTTACGCGTTCATTTAACTTCTCTTTAACTGCCATATTGACCGCGTAATTAACGTCTAAACAGCTGATAAGACAGTGTTTTTAAATGCTTAATGTTGACATTGTTTTCCGAAATCTTTGGCCATTTTCAGACAAATATCGCGTTTCAGTTCTACGATTTTATGTGTAAGTTATTCGCTGGGTGGGAAACCTTGAATATCTTCTACTTCTCTTATGGTCCAAATGATACCACAGTCTACTGTTTTAACGTAAATGCGATGTGCGGTAGTTCACCCTACATTGCTACGCAAATATAAAGTAAGACTTCTGAAGATAAAGGATAAGTGTAACTTGATAGGGAGTCAGATTAATTTTTAAAGATGGTATGCACCATGAACTAATTTTAGCTGAGAAACTTTCGAAAATCAGGGAACATTGGACAGTCATCTCGTTCTGGTTTTTTATTATTTCATTCTTCTCCTCTCCTTCGTACAGATGGTTTATCTTTGACTAGTCAGACTATTTCATCCAATCCGCCAAATCAAAAAGGAGCCAAACCTGGTGCTGTTAAAGCAAATTCAATTCAAGAAAAAGTGATCCTGTCAAATCCAATCAATCTTCTCCTAGATAAACCGACTCCATCTACAGATTCATCAATTCAATTTTTATATAATGTTTTTTTAAGTGCTATGCAAATTATTTTGAATCAGGTTAGTTGAACAACTAGTTTCTAAGTTAACATCAAGTTTTAATGGGTACTTAATAAATTAATGAAAAGTCATAATGAAGATACGATTTCTTAAAATATGCACATCCTTGTAATTTAAACTGATTAAACATTTTAAATTAATGCTACTTATTATATAAGTGGGATATGATTAACGATTTATGTGAAATACGTTTTAAAATGAGATATTCTATTTGAACGTGGAAAAAATATGTATTTCACAAATGTTTATTTTCTTACACAATAACATCGCCATTAATTTCTCGAGTATTTCGAAACGGTAACCTAAGAAATAATTATGCATAAAATTTATGAAAATTCAGGGAATAATAGTACACGTCTAACAAGTCAATCAATTTTTATTTATCTGATTGTGATTGACCAACAATCATAACGTAGATGTTTTGTTGAAATTAGTTTAATTTGCAATTTATGTTTGTTTCAGATCGATCTCACTTGATATGCTATCAGAAATCAGGCATTACTAAACAGCCGCTTCGTTTTGGTTTCATACGCCCAATCAGCGTGCGTCTGCTACTATACCAGAGATTTTACCCGGGACCTCCAGATCTCAGGGTGGATCACAAGTTGGTCGAACTGGTAATTTTACCGCTGGATACTGACTTAAGCGCAAGCCGTGAAACCCGAAGGTCCTGGTTCGGCCCAGTAGCGAGGTGATAAGAAGTCTCATCGGCTCCCGACAATATCCCAAGTGGGAACGGTCCGTGAAAAATACAGCCTACAAACCACCGAAGTGTTAAATCACCTGGTTTATGGAGGTTTCTGTTTATTTTAGAGGTGACCTTCACTATTAATTGACGTCACCGAAGAATCATTAAAAGCTAGAGATTGAGGAAATCCAAATCACTCTAGTTTCCAACCCTTTAGCAGTTAAGACCCTTACCCCAACACAAAGTCGAACCTATGATGTTCAAATTATTATAGTAACTTATGGGGATTTACTTAGTAAATTTACAACCCTTCAAAATTCATTTACCTAGCAGCCCGATACTGATCTTATGATTTTCTTTTTTTATCTAACAAAACATTTGATACTAAACATTGGTGAAAACAAGCAAAACATTGCATAAAATGCTAGAGTCATAGACTGCATTTACGTCTGATGAATATCTACTTAAAGTTCAGCGCTTATGAATGAAAACCTCTTAAAAGATTCTGAAAAAGAAGACTCATGGTTTTCACTATCGCTCCAAAGAGCGAGAAAATCTACAAACCGTCGAATCGTTTAATGCAGCTATTGGAAACAGAAAATTCATTGTGAAAATCTTGACTTTTGGTTCATAAATGTCTCAAGTTTGTAAATCTTTAGTTATAAACGTAACTGGAGCTAGTTATCATCGAAATTTGACCACTCAAACGCCATCGTAATCTTTGTGAATGATTCAGTCACTATAATGATTACTTTTGCTCTCTTATATGAACTGAGTAGTCATACAGTATTTTTATTATTCCCCATCTCATATTATCTACCTGAATGTTTACTGGTTACAAACCGTTCGGACATTTCATTAATTGCGAATCACATGTCAACACTTACTCTTTATTCTCACCCATATGCAAAATATCATAGGATGTATTCAACAACTTGAAGTATTAACTATCAAGGCCTTATACCCATTGGTTGACAGATTGAAGTTGATACACTAATTTCAATAACTTGAAAGACAATTAGCAAAAATCTCTGATCACATCTAAACTATGCTTAGCTGTCTTAATAATGTTGTAGTACATCCAACAAGGAATGTTCTCATCTGGAATACTAATGTGAATGTTTCGAAACTGTTTTTAAAGTATTATTATGAAGTCACATTCTTTTTAAAATTGTCCAACAATTTATTGCATCAATATTAACCTAAAGAAATCCATAACATTTCCTGTTTTTAAACATGAATCTTGAAGGCCATTTAATTTTCATGTTATCGATTTGCTTACTGATTATCTTGTAAGTAACTAAGTTATCTTAGTAGGCTTTAGAACCACACGCGAATAAAGTGTTGAATATCATATTCTATAGTTTCACCTAACATGTATTCTTTTATTGTTTAAGGTACAAGCAGAACGGAAGTCTAGAGCGAATGAAGCTATGTTAGACGGTTATACAGTGGATTTACTGATTAAGCCTACAGACACAAAAGGTGGCAAATTAAACTCAGCAGATAAAAATAAAGGTGGGCAACCTCGTAAAGGACAAAGAAAATCGGTGGGGCCTAAGGAAAAGGGATCTAAACCTGATGAACAAGCAACTACTCCAGGTCGTTTATTACTTTAAAATTCACAGAACCTTTTTGATTATATTTAGCTACTATACTACATTACATACACTTTTGTATGAAAATACTTTACTAAGTGCTACTGAATAGCTTAAATAGTTAAACACCATAGTATAGACCAAAATATTTGAATAAACAAACCAGCATTCCAAAAAAAAAGATTCCTCTTCACTATTAAATCCTAGAAAGTAATGTACGATTGTTTCTTCTTTGTTAACAACTCAGCAGGGGAAATTCAGAACTCTATTTAAGATTAAAACTAGTATTCACTGGTGCCTTGAAGTACGTCAATCCACTAAGTTGGTATCCAGTTAACTACACTTTTAACTTGTTTTAACTTAACAAACACTTTTGTGACTACTTTTTATAACCGAGTATCAACTACTATTTCCTACTAATGATAAATAAACCGAGACTGAAAGGCATCGACACGAGGAAGACTGTAGATGAAGATTTTCATATTCTATAGTGGTAGATTCACAAGTGATCAAAAACACATTGGATTTTGTAGAATTTACTAGTTTTAGGCAATAGTTAAATTTGAATATATTGAATCGAGAAGCAGTTAGCATTGATTAATCAATGATTTAATGCATGTATACAATTTAAAAGATCAGTAGGTATATATATTTTACTTCTTTCTTACATCTCTCCTTTTTGACTGAACACGCATAAATAGGTTTTCCTGTTGGAGAGAGCCAATTTTAACACGGTTTCGGGCTTAAAGTTAGGTCGAGTGATTAGTGGAAACCCCATCTAAATGACTTTACACGTCGCGGGCTCACGTTAGAACTTGCAATTAATGTTGAAGCTAGTTACAGACTTACTAATTAACTGGTTGGTTGAGTCGACATTTTTTTCGACTTGAGGTTTGTTTGTATCATGGACTGGTATCACCAGCTAAACCATCTTACCAACTTCTAATTTTGTCTAAAATTGTTTAATATAAGTACTTTCGATGTATAAAATTATTGTTAAGGATTGTACATATCATCATGTAGTGAATCTAGTTAGATAGCAACTTACCAATCTACAAAGACCGTTTCCTGGATAATATAAAAGTAATATTCTTTTCTTGACTGACTATTTGTATTTGATGTGTTAAATGAGGAAAAAAATCAAAGATTTTAGTGCTCTGTAATCTAATTAAATGATTTTTAAGTCAGTGAATAATACAACTAAGAATAATTATATAGAGTCGCCTTCAATCCTCTACACCTTCTCCAGTCCTGTTTATAAAATCCATTACACTAATACTTAAGAATTTACCTACATATTATGAATCAACCAAAGTAATCATGTTTTTCAAACGAATGTTCAGGTTTACTAAGTACAGTTTTCTTTGCTTTTTTTCTTCATTTAGTAGAACTAACTGAAGAAGATCAAAAGGCTAGAGAAGTTAGGCAACATATTAGAGAAGAACATATAGCTGCACTAGAAAAAGAAGGTGAATATATAATTAAAGAAATTTATGGACCAAAATCCATGTATTTTGGCTCACTATAATTTGTATATCATGATTGTGTAATGATCACAGTGCTGGTTTGTCAAAATACTAAAAAGACATTGATTGACACTGTTTGTGAAAAAGTGCCATATAGCCGAGTTATAGTTACTCATTAAGCTAAATTTACTCATTTGTTCCATTTACTGACTAAACATAACTGCCTTAGTTGTGCGGTGGATGAGAGGTTTGACACTAAATGGAAAATCACCATATTGTTGATGCATTCACTAAAGGAAGCTTCATTTAAATTCCCCTCAACTAACCAACATCGTCACTTTAGCGTGTCAACTACATTATGGACTGTAAGATCGAAACCAGACACCAGTTATTTCAACAATAATCACTTCCCAGTCATACTTTAATGTAAACGCTGAGTACGAGAAAAGTCATATTCTCAACACTACTACAATCCTCATAGATTTCATATCACGAACTTATTTTATTTAGACCACTGTTTAAAACCTGTTAGGACTGGGCTGTTGTTTCATTCTACCATGGGGCTCCACAGCAGTGCCTATCCACGATCTCGCATCCAGAAACCGGACTCAGGACTTTCGGTTTAACGCACGAACCCCTAACCCCTAGACCACTGAGTCAGCATCCAACAATTTTGGCAATATTTTACAATACCACTACAGAGATCGATCAAATCATTTTGGTAAGATACCAGTGAGAAATAAACACTTCACTGCTCTGATGTTTTTCAAGTTAATCTGCATCTTCGTCTAAAAATTGCTGCCAAAATGTCCATATTGTATGCTAATGTGTTAAAGTTTTAATTATAAATGTGAATGATCAGTAAAATTATCTACGGCGGATAGTTCTCTGTTACTCTAGGCCAGAAGGTTAGTCATCGACATTGTATGATCTGGTACGAACGCGTGTTAGTCCGCGTTTTCACAATTCACATCAGTGCTGATTGTAAGGAAATTAAAAAAACATAGCGTATGATAGAAATAATTGTAACTTCAACGAAAATCTGAACAAAGGTCGAATTAAAAGAAACAAATAAGATCAAATAATGAAAAGTTAGGGATGAACACCAACTTGTTGTTCTGAAGAAAAGAGAATGAATGAAACAGCAACTAATTTTATACCATGGGACCCAATATTTCCAATAATGATGGCAAAATTTGTGCGAGCCCCAGCTAGGAAACCTACATCCACCAAAGTGGTCTAGATCATTATACAATTATTTCAGTAACTGATCTCATTTCTTGACTTTCTGGCTAGCGAAACCCAAACTTCTGATTTCTAGGTGGATAGCTATATCTCGTGATAAAATACTTTGTAGAAATTATCTCCATCTCTTTTTTAATCTCTTTTGTTCTTGTAATTTTAAATAGCCGCTAAAACTGCCTTTCGTTTCACACTAATAAGGGCTCAAGGATCAGCCGTTCTATCAGATTTACAGGAAAAGTTTTCCCACTTAAAGCAATTTATGACAGATTGTATCGGAATTAAAACACTTAAAGAACACGATGCGTAAGTTCAACACAGTATCGTTTTGTAACCAACTTTATGTTATGTCAAGAAGTTACTCATAAAATAAAACTTTAAACAGAACATCGGACACACAAGCGGAAGTTTTACAAGAACTTGTGAAGGTGATTAGGAAACTTATTAGAAATCGATCAACAAAGTTAGAAGAAAGCCTAGGTTATGGCTGAATTTGAATCGGCTGCTTCCTGGTTACTGACTCAGAGATTCAGTCGTTAAATTTTATCTACATCCCTTACGTTTATTTTGTGAATATAATATGTACATTGCATCGGATGAGCATTACATAATGATGGTATTCACCTGAATGTAAGCAATGTCGTTAAACTATCAGATTAGCACAAAGTTGAAAAGGTGGTTAGGATATATTTCGATACTATTATACTCATTTTGATGCTGTACCTTTCATTTTGACTTAAGTGATTATCACTTTAAACACTGTTAATGATAACATTCATCATGAAACAGTAGTGATAAAATATTATTATGAAACAAATAACTTTTTATTATATGCTTGCTTAGCTTCTATACACAAATAATGTATTGAAATATTGTGGCAAATACCAAATGACAACTAACTTGCAAACAAATGGGCACTTTATTCCAGCTCTAATACCCTCACATTCATCCACGGTGCTTTCCTTTCTTGTGTCGATACGTTTTGAAGAGAACCGGGAATTTTTGTTGTATACACTACATTGAATACTATCACCAATTCTAAATATATTGCCCCGGCCGTTTCCTTTAAAAGTTTTGGCCGATAGGGTTCATAGTGCTAAGTGTTAAACGAATGTCTCCAACAGCAATGCGTGATGGTTGTGCGACACTGCGAACTGAGCAAATTAGGAAGCGGGATAGCAACATCCCAATTCAATGGCCTAAAAGTAATGTGTTTGCTTCAAAAGTCCAATCTCAGAAAGGGACCTAAATGACCACTGCTCAAATGTCTCATATTGGAAAGAAAAAGATATTTGGTTCTCTCCAGTAATTTATGGTTATCTCACTGAAGTCAACCCATAATGTTAATTACAAATTAGTTAATTTTCATGAACTACCCATGTTAAATTTTCATTTAGAATTTGATCTCACTAATTATCGTGTAATGCATTTCAGTGTGAACAACACACTTGAAGTTATTCGATATATGATTGAAAAAGAACAGAAACTACCAGAAAAAATGATATTAGACGGTGAACAATTTTACATTGATGAAGTAAGCATTTTATTTTGTTTTCTTTCCATTAAAATAGACTGTTTTACTTTAATTAGAAATATATTCAAACTCGTTCAATGACATAATTTGATCATAAAAAGATTATTTAAACCCTGTTTAAATCGCATACTTGACCAAAAATATCTTACAAAACGATTTTAAGTATCATGTCTTAATTTCGTAAAGTTAAAAGAGAATTAATGTTTATATATAGTTGAAATCATGAGTCAATTGAAGCTAGACAACCATGGAAAACCTGGAAGCACTGGACAGCCGTTTCGTCCTATTGCAGAACCCCTCAGCAGTGCGCATCCACGATCCCGCCCCACGAGATTCGAACCCAGAACCTACCAGTCTCGCGCCAGAGTACTTGATCGATAGACCACTGAGCCGGCATGCAACGCTGTTAATGTCTAACTTCAACTAACCCACGAATTAATGTTTATTTGTTAGTTCTGTCAATGAATGACCAATACGTAAACTTTGATTTCCAACCAAAATCAGAACAATAAATTAATAAATTAACTCAAACTTATTGATATTTTTCATGTATATGGAACAGCCGCATTACTAACATTAGAGTGATGTGCAAGTTACCAAGTCGAAATGCTAGTACTGTTTTTTGAAACTTTTAATCTTGAAGCAGACACTGTAGATGTTATCTAGAATGATAGTAGAAATAATAAGATTAAATAAATGAGCTCGTATAACTTTACACTATCGAAATCATTTATATGTAGCTTTTAAACTATCCCTATAGGAATACAAACAAAATCAAATTCACTTTATTTATTGCATACACTACTGAATATGTCACTTTTATGTATCAAGTTCGAATCCGGTTTTCTGAGATAAATTAGCTTTATTTTTGTTTACAAATACTTTTTATAAATAAATATAAACAGCTCCGCAAGTTTACATTATTATATATAATAATTTATTTACTTACAGAGTGACACCATTTCACCTATTTCTAATGATTCATTATTGATGGAAAAACTTCGAATTAGCTCACCAGTTATAAATAAATCAACTGAATCGGAACCCCAATATTTTAATCTTAGTCAGTTGAAATATCTATGTAATAAAGTAAGTCATAACATATTTTTTTCCAGTTATTAAATACCAGAATTTTCGAATTAAATTGACTAATCTGATGTTAGAAACATCATCTTTTGATTATCTCCCTGCATAAACCAGCTCTTTGAGTGAGAAAACTAGGGATGAGTAAGAAACTTTTGTTAGATGACACAACTAAAAATATGGGCACGACTCATTCATAAATATAAATAAATATCCCTCAGAAAATAAAGTAATATTTCTAACTAAGCGTATATCCACTAAGGGTAAAATGCTGAGTTTAGGCATTTGGTACCAAGTAAAATTAAAGTTGGTTAGTAAAGTATTGAATATTTATCAACTGAATTAGTTGGGATATATGCTACATGTGTTCAACCACCGCCTATCTTAATGCATGATGTCTGCTGGCGTAGAAGTTCAAATAAAACTGAGAGCGACCAAAAAAGATATGGCATCAATCCATGATTCATTGACTTTTAGGGTTCAGAATTGTATGCAATACTGTAGATGCATCCAGGTTTTACCCTCCTCAGTTCCTAACTCCCGAAATTTCTAGATGACTTTTTTATTTTACTTTCCTTTTTTTCCACACCTAATTACTTCTACTACCACTAACACTGTTGCTTATCTTGATAATAGTGTAACAACTTACACTAACGTACATATCTTAAGTTCTGCATTTCATATATCTGACTGACTGTCTATTTCATTAGAAACTAAATCCAAATCTTGGCCAATACAGGGCCCCCGTCAATATCATTCACTTATCATTTGTCCTATGTCTGAATGGTCCAGTGTATAACCTTAATCTTCTGAAAAAAATCTAGGTTTTTGGATTCTACAGCACTGAAATGAGGTAGGATGCATCAGATTATTAGTGAACGGATGAGTAGTAGCCATTCTCAAGTATTAGTAGTAGAATTAGTACTATTAATAGTAATGCGAGGAGAGACGATAGTATTGTAGTTAGAGACTGTGTTATTGTAAGTCTTCATACTATTATGCATTACAGCAATGGTGTGAGCTGTCGTCGTTGTTGTCATTGTATTCCATGACTTTCATATAAACGAAATTTGTGAACGGACAGTTTATCTGTTTCGATCCATTTTATTAGCAGTGGGAAGCTGAAATAGATCAGAATCCACTTCTTTATTATTGCTATTGTATAAATCTTTGGTGAATATGTTTCATCTGTGAAGTGTCTCTTTTTATCCATCCCCTTCATTTCAAATTATAATACTGGCTAATATTTACCTTTTTTATTTCAAATGCGGAATACCGAGCGAATAAAACAAGTAATTATTAAGTTAGTCTAAAAGACATGATGATATTTTAATAAATTTTACTAATTGCTTCACAATCAAAACACTTACGATATTCTTAATTTTCTGCTTCTATATTCCCTGTTTTAGTTCTCAACTCTGAGCCAAACAGGATTTATTGACGTTTTTAATTTTCAAAGCATATTGAAACCAATCCTTACAGAACGTTTTACTGAACTAACTGGCTCATGCTCTACTGACACATTATATGAATTGTTAACATGTCTTGTTTATAAGTATCGTTTATCATTTGAAACGAATTCTGTGAAAATCTCAGCCACTACTGATCATAACGACTTGATTAAAGTAAACAATACACATGAAAAACAAGTTTATTACATTGATTGGCGTCAATTTTTATTAGCAGCTTGTCAGCCAGCTATTACATATCATCATTCCACTGTAATTACGCAATCAAGTCTAGTGGAATTATCACAAAGACTCATGGAATTAGATCAATCAGTTAAACACGAAAATCTACTCAATGTAAAAGTTACTCGAGCTCAATTTCAATTCGCTTCATTTAAGTGGTTTCCAGTTGGAGTAAAGGTAAATACTTACAATTAATATGATATGCTTGATGAATGTATAAGGTAAACGATTTTGAGGTCACAAGGTGAAGCAATATCCGAGAGGTTTGAAATGGGGTTAACTATGAAATTTGTCAATTGTTTTCATATCTTTTATCGGTAATGTTGAAAAATATCGACTGAAACATTAGTTATGACACTATGAATACCCAAATGACATGTTAAATTTGTAAGCAATTGGAGATGCAATTCTGATTTTAAAAACTGTTGTATATGAATAAAAACTTATCATCTTGTCCAGTCAAAATAAATTTCATTTTACAGGGGGATTCTATTTTACATAAAGCAAAGAAATATGACTATACACAAGTCTTACTGATTACTGAAAGAGTCATATACGTTTAAAATGAAATCTGAAACCTGTTTAGAAAGTTTTCCAACAGCCTTTTACACTTTGGTTTTTTAAAATAGCATTCACTGCATCAATGAAAAATGGAATACGATCTTAAGCAAGAAGTATTGGAATAATTCCTAAGAAACCTGGAAAACTAATTCCATTATGATCTTATATTGACTATTTTTTATCTAATCCTTCGTTAACCTTTCAACACATTAGTCTTAAAAATATTCTCATTATCTTGTTCCTTGTTTTTCCTTCAGCATTATGAAGAATTGCATGATTTCATATTCAGTATATTCACAAAGAAGGTTAGTCAATCAAAAACCAATCAAACGTATCTCAAAAATGATTCACAGAATACAGAAACCTATATCAACTCTCAAAATTATAAAACAGTGTCAATGGAAGAAACAGTCAATTGCTCAGATCTTTTATTAAATATTTCAGTTATTCAAGTAAAATCTCCCTATATCGGCTTTCTACGTTGTTTATCAACACTTCTTGGAAGACATGTTCCATATATATCCGTTCACAACCAACTGATGGTGTAAGTCATATTATAAAGAGCTTAATAACATAATCTGATTTATCTTTGCATCACTTGAGGGATATAACATTCCGGAAGTAGGTTATAGTTTGGAATGCTTAACTAACATATATTTCACATACATAGTTCAGTACATGTAACTTGTACTACATGTTATTGATAACTTGTCCACATGAAAGTATAGAATTTTATCTTAATTACTCAAAGGTATAGTGTATTAATCTGGATTATATGTATATATGTTCATAATTTCATATATTTAATTTTGTTTCTTATGAAGAATCACGTGGCTTGCATATCCATGTGTAAACTTTCAAGTGCAAAAACTGATCGAAACTCATCACTAACTAAATTTTCGTTGTTAACTTCGGTTTATACGGGTTGAAAAATGAAAATGAGATCAAGCGATGTATCTGAATAAAAGTTAACTGTTCATGTAATTAGATTTCAGGTGTATGATTAGGTCCTTCCGTAAATGAATCCCAAACCCCTGGAACTCAATATATTTACCAACTTCTGAAGGGAAAAAAATAGATATATGAAAAAATTATAAGTTGAATAGCATTTACTTAGACAATCTAGTGCATTGGATAAAGAATGTTCGAAATAACACAGAATACCACGGATATTTAACGAGTGCCCTGAATAACATCAGTTTACCAAACCTGGAAAACAGCAACAACCGTTACATACCACCAAAGCTAAAGTATATAACATCTAGGGAACTAATTATCCATTTAGTACTGAACGTAACCAATGAAAAAACGGTAAAGGAATGTTCTTGATTATTACTTCACTGTAAAAAGCTCATCAGGCTGAACGGAATTCAAAATGTTAACGTAGTATTTCCAAGTACAAAGTCTCAACCTTAAGGCCGCTATATTAACTAATAAATTCTTGTTCATATAATCATGAATATAAATATTTCTGACTTATTTTCTCTTTTGTTTTCTCTCTAAATAGAGATCTCTGTGATATGGAATACGAAGGAGTACCACAGAATTGTCCTGATGATCCTATACCTAAAGAAATTTTGGAAAAGGTCATTTCAAAGATTTTCGTAATCTAGGATTTTCCAATATCATGAGATGATCAGAATCAAAATTGTAGGCCACCCACTTCATGTCAACTCAGAGGTCTAAAGATAATTTGTTTTCAACAAGGTCTGGGAACTGCAATTTCACCTCCTCACCTGGGCCAAGGGCCCATACTAGTGAGGATTCCCATGATAAAGACAACACAGATACCTTTGTTATGAGAGTCGAAGACTTCCACTACACTTTTTTTCTAGCTCCCAATAGAAACATCGCACTAGAATAGCGCTATAAAATTGATGTTTTTGTTATCCGACATCTGAAATGGTAAACAGGTCTAAATTACGCTAATAGGTGGGAAGTTTTAGAGTATAATAAACTAATAGTAATCAGTGAGAATGCTGTAGGAAAAATGGAGATTGGTCAAGACGACCTAATGTCCATCTAATGTCATTCATGAATAAAGAAAAAAGTAGAAACAGCTAATACTAGAGTTAAGAATTAGAGTTGAAGTAAGGAAAGAAACTTCGCAACTGGATAATTGTTAGTTCGAAAATAAGCACTTCCACCAATAAGTATCAGTCGGCCAATCATTGAGGAAATAGGACCAGTGACCAGCTATTTCTTTCTGGTTTGGGTACCTTACCACCAAATACTCAAGACCTCATGCGTAGCTGGAAACAAGATCTTAGTTCTTCAAATGACATCAATTTATGGCGAAATTTACCTTCGAGTCATAAAATTCAAACAGATCTCACCGAAATCAACAGGAATCAAGTCCCCAGTAGCTCCTAAGTGGAGTTCTCCAGATAAATTCATTTGTGCATGACTTCTATAGTGAATATTCCCTGAGTACTTCCAACTAAAATGAAACAGATATTTATACAACACTTTGTGGTTCCCCAGTCAATACTGACTTTCAATGGAAATTACTTTAGGGTTGATCAGCATTCCCATACACACAAAATTGTTCCAAAACAATAACGCCAAATGTTATACAACGTTTTTTTTAACTAAAAACAAGGAGTTGAATACCTTGTTGAGTTGTTTTGATTTGTTTACAATAAAATTAACTAGAGGAGCCAATCAAGCCATGTATATTTATTCATGACATTTTCCATGTTAAAAAATGACATAGTACTCCTGCTTGTCGTATTTTTGATGGCGAATAACAAAGATTTGACATGTGAATTTATCACTGAAATATATAAAAAAAACAATTCAGCAATGGAAGCCTTTGCAAGAATACTTCAATTCCCTATTAGCAGAAAACACAATTATCTAAAACTAAGCTATATAGAACATCAAACTTAAAAAATTCATACCCTCAACTAAAAAAGTAAAAGCCAATTTTGATGTTACTTATATTGATAGTTAGTAGTATGATATTTTTTATTAAATAAGAAAGATAGGTTCAGCAAAGTTTCTTTTCGGAGAATTCATTTTCAAGGGCGTACAATCGCAAATATGTATACTTATTTCTCAGGATAACAACAATTTAGTAATAATGATGATAAACTTCTGTTAGACATGGTGATAGTGAAGTAGGACAAACGAAGGTATTAAAAAAATTTTATTTAGGGAAACCAATAACAGTTTTGTTGCTAAAAGCCTCAATATTCATCATGAAGATAAATAGAGAAATTATAATTGGGGACGCATGGCTCAGCATGATGAGATAAAATGTTGAAACTGAGATGAAATTTAATCAGGAAGATTACAGAAACAGAAATAAAACAGTTGGGGGTAGAAGGTCTATGGAGAAAATAGAAGAGAGGGATGGCTGTAAAGGAAGGAAAGTATGAAGAAAGAAAGAAAATTATCAAACATTAAGACCATAATAGAAGAGGTCGCGCCAATCTATTTTGGACACGCAATTTTGGTTTTTCCAGATGTATAGCTATTGCTTCGATAATGTTAAAAAGACGCAACATAACTGCCTTTGTCAGCCTTCTACTTACCTTGTAAAGAACTTTTAACTCAGAGTCTGTTTTGATTGAGTGATCTGTGTTCACGAGGTGTTCGATTATTGAGCTTCTTACTGAACCGTTTCCGCCTCTTTTTAGCCACGCCGGGTAATGTTCTTGAATTCTCTTGGATAAATTACGCATCGAACGACCTATATACCTGGCTCCACATGAGCTGAGAAATTTTTAAAGCCGATCTCACTTGAGAACTTCAGTTTATAATTTATCTAGAGGAAGGATAAAACTGTAGAAACGGCTAGTGTCATTTCATACAGATATTCATCATTGTTATAAAGCGTATTCTTTTTCCCCACCAAAAAGTGAGTTATCTAGTGGTAATTAATTCTTCATTTACTAGAGAAAAATATCAGCAAGTTTCCATTCGAGTTTAAATTTAATTGAATATTTTAAACAAGTTGTATAGTTGTAAACAACTCTTAATCAGAAAATGTATGTAATTATGAATATTTTCACCAACACAAAGGATCTATATCGTATCACCTATATCCGTCTGCGTACTGCATTCCAAAACAGAGCATGTTTGTACAAATAAGGTCAAATGTCATTAATTAAGCTCCTTCATGTTTTCTGTAATACAATAAAAATATAATAAGAAACTGATATCACACTGTTTTAATGAGTAAAATAGTAATGTTCACAATTTTCTGATAGAATAATATGTATAGTGTTATAGAGTAGTTTTATGTAAACTCTTCACTTAAGGTCTATTGTACATGAAGAAAGCATCTAATCCGTAAGTAAATACTTTTCCTCACATGAACTGGTACTTGGATATTCAAACCACTCTTGGAAGATAACTTACATTGACAACTGAAGTCAGCTGAAAATTTTCAATAATGAACACCCATGATAACATAAGAGATCGAAGCCAGTAACTTCAGTAATTTGATCCTTTCTATATTATTATTATTACTGACTTCAAAAGTTATGAAATTGTTGCTGTGACTTATCAAAAAAAATTTTAATCTCATTCTTTAAATATAGATTCTAAGCTTTGGTCTAGTTATTACAAACCAGTGTCGAACTGTTCATGATGATCTGGAAACGTCTCAAGTTTTAGATGCGTCTGAACCAGGAAATTTCCTGATATCAGTAAGTACATCAAAAGATGAGATTCAAATTGTCTATATAACCGTATATCATTAACATATAAGAATTATTACATTCAATTTCTCAGTCAATTCAGCAAGTGTCTATTTTTATAAATAGACACTTATAAATCTGGCGATGATAAATTAATGTGAATAATTGTGCGCTTGTCCAAATCAAAAACTTTTTTAAAGTATAGACATAATAAAATGGAAACTGGTGATAACAACCTAATTCATAAGCTAGCTACTACTATGATTCTCTGATTATCAAAAAAATATACCATGATGAAGGAAAAACCTTCGTAGTCTGTTCATTTACTGAAGTAGAAAAAAGTCAGTATCAACACATGTAAAAGAAATTACGGATATTGAATACAGAATTTCATACTAACATCCCAACAGCTGACTATGATGTTAAAATATAAACATAACAAATATCAATTAAGCTGAGTAAACTTTTTCCCTGATATTTTAGAATTTGAAATAAGATTTTTCGATTGACTGACATTTTCTGAAGAACCGTTGGAATGGATTGTTTAATAGTTATTATATCTTAGTGTGAAACTCCTCATCGGTACAGACCTAAAATATCACAGTGAAAATGAAGTTTTTTTTCAGTAATCTAATTCAGTAATAATCCTGTGACCACTGACTGATCATTAGAAGTTCAAGTGGTAAACTATGGGTTGTGTAATCAATCATGTAAAAGGTGGGAATAAATCATTGATGACATTAGATAAAAAATTTCTCTGTACTATGAATCAGCTAAAGTCGAAAATGGTAATCAATGGATTTCAACTCACTGGCTTATCTGTAACGTGCCAGCTGCAAGAATGGTGGTTTCATGAGGTGCGTAATCCTAAAGAGTCAGTCCTAAGAAAAGGTAAAATCTTTACTCAGTGCTTGCTGTTCATAGATGATTTTTCAACTGATATGAAGGGTTGCTCAAGATCACGGGTCGACTGAAGTTAGACATTAACACATCTAAATGCCGGCTCAGTGGTCTTGAGGTTAAGCGTTCGCGAGCGAGACCGAAGATTCTGGGTTCAAGTCCCGTACCAGGACGAAACGGTCGTCCAGTACTTCCAGGTTCTCAATGGTAGTTTGGTTTAGATCGACTGATGGGTCCAACCATTGGTATCAATTTGCGATAAAAAAATCCCTTCGAATTATGCAATTATAAATTTTTTTTAAATATACATAACTTTTCCAACCATTCATATCTTACCAATCATTTAATTAATTAAGTAAGCTGTGACTGTCTAGATCGGAATCTTTAATTATGAATAGAAAACTAACGACTGACCTTATGATTAAATAGCTAGGGGTAACGCATGATGACTCGAATTAAAATGAGTCAGTTTCAGAATTTAGCTTCTACGGAAATCAACGCATCGATTAGAAAGTACACCTATTGTTGGTTTGAATTTGGCAGGCAAATAATTATTTTCTAATTCTAGTTATCATTCTTAGATAATTAAATAAATGAAACTGACTTGTTCAGTATTTCAGTTCTAAACAAATGGAAATATATGTCAACCTTCTAGTCCCTTGAATTTCAACCCTCATGTGAAGGATCACAAACCAATTCTAGTTTTTTAGTCTCTAATTTTTAAAAATCATATCGTTTACAAATTACCAATTTAATAACCTAATAAGTATATAAAAGGGACACAAAATGGGGTGGCGATAAACTCCACTTTCGCTCTCAAATCTGATCTTGCACCTAGCAACCAACCAAAATGAAGCGGGAATTATTATTTACACTAACGGGATCCATAATGGAGAATGTGTTTCGTTCTCTGTCCTTTTATGCTGGCTTATATAAAAAGTATTAAGTTTTCTACGACGAAAATACCACCCTATCTTGGTACGGACGTGTCCAGTGTAGCACATTCAGTCATGATGGGAGAAAAATTACAACATAACAAAAGACGTACCTCAAATTAATTTTATAATGGAAATTATACCGAAATATCTATAATTGAGCGACTACGTAAACAACCGTAATGACTGACTATAATGCACTTAGCTGACTTGACAACGTGGAATTTATCTCCATTCCATTATCATCAATTGTGATATTAAGCGTAACTTGTTTTCTTAAAACGAGATGCACTTTTCGTAATCCGACTATTGTGACTAACAGATTAACTAATTATTAGACGAACACCCTGACTATTACCGATAGGTAAACTAACTGACTGATTAGAGATGAATAGCATTCACTACATTTTGAATTACAATACCAGCAATCACGTGAAAATTGACGAAAATGAAAAATAAAAAACACCAAACGGAACAAAATAAAGTAGACAATATAAGTACTTTTAAAATCAAAACAAGCTAAATCTTTAATGTAACCCAGGGCAGATAAAAATATTAACACAGAATATTATTCGCTAAAGTACTGGGTCATAGTGCCATACTTTATTGACTGACAAATGCAATAAATAAATCATAGGAACATATTAAAATGAACAGAAAATATATGAAAATATATGAGTAAATAGGGAAGAATAAATATGATAATAACTACTCTAGCCAATATAGCACTCCTCATAAACTTATTTTCCATTATTGTGTACAACTTAATGTTTAGCTTTAACAGTTTCCAGTCCATGAATTCGTTACTTATGGACAACGTTACAAAGATAACTAAATCAAAAGTGATAGTCATTTTTATATTATGAGATCATTTCAGTTATAAATTGGCACATTGTAAAAAATAGTGTATTATATTCCCCTCACAGTTGAATACGTATATTCCATCAAATGTAAAAATGAAATAGATTGACAAATACCAGTATATAAAATCTGATTAAATTCATCTCTATCATTTGAAACGAGTCCATTGCCTTATCATATAATACTTCCATCTAAATGAATTTGCATTAGTGCGTTAAACGTCTACCTGAAACAAAACTAACCACATATGTTAGTAAAGTTTGATTGTGGCTTGTAGTGGGATCCAGGATGCGTGTTTAATCCCTTTTGGAACTGATCAACTGAATGTCCTTGAGTCCTAGTATTGATGTTCGCTTTGAGACCCAGTACCATTCGGTTCAAACAGCAACTCATTAATCACCGAGCCACTAAGTCCATAGAGTCACTAACTCGTTCAACGTGTATGAAGTTACATATACATAAGGTTTTGAGTTTTCCCGTTGTTGATTCTCTATTGTCGTATGTACAACATGAGGAGGTTACTTTTATATTGCCTTTAAATATAAGTTGTAGTAAAGTCCCAATAGTGATTGATCAAATTCAATCCTTGATATCATCAAGAGGATAAATCAGTCCCTTACATAATTATAATCGAAAGTATAAAGTATAAGCATAAATATTACCATTTAATGAGGTAGTTCTGTGAAAAATGCTAGGTTTCATTCTTTGTATAATGATAAGTGCGCATTACCGAAGAATTTCAATCTAAAAACGAAACAACTTTCTATAACTCCTTGACCGTCAACTCTTCTGTACTTGATATCAGTCTGTGAATTTTTTTCTTGATAAGTTTGTTTTAATACTATATCTTATGTTATTCTGTTGTTATTGCATTATTACTTTTATGTAATTACAGGATAAACTTCAGGATATTTTTACAAGTCTTGAAAATAATGGTCAACCATCAACACTCAAGAATTTATTACATAATATGGATTTTCAAAATTTATTGATCAGTTCACTAGCACATTTCAAAGGAATAGCACAGTTTTCAGAGCCATGGATAACAGCATTACAAACTTACTTTAATGATTCATTTTATTTATAGAAAAGATAAAACAATTTAAAGGATATCAATGGCAAGACAATTTATCAGTAACTTTCTGAACCAATATTGAAAAGCATGAGCTTTTTCCCCATCTTCACATGTTATTTTTATTTTATTTGTTGTGGTAAATTATTTCAATAAGAAATTGGGTTACATTTTTGGATTATCGAAGATAACTTTTGCTAGTGTTACTATTATTCTACTATACACTCTCTTGTTTCTCCAAAGCATTGTAGTAAGCTTTTTTGGATTTTAAAATAAATTATACGAATATAGTGACGATTTTCTAAACATAATTATCACAGTATATCCCAAACTGACTCAAGTTGAAACTGTGGACTGTGATGGTCTAAAGGTATTATGACTAACACGAGAACTGAATCAGTGGGCACTTTTTAATTTTCAATGGTCCTCCATCTGAGGTCAACTTATGACCAAAGTTAACGCTAGAATTTTGAATGATTATATTATTAAAATCTTGATATCCAGGTGCAATGTAATAGTCCGATCTGTTTTCCATCCTCCGTACAGCGATCATATTTGACTGCGATCAGGCTTAATAGTTAACATTTGACTAAGTAGTCTAATGAGTAGTACTGTAATATCCTCAATGATGAGTAATGCCCTTAAATATTGGTGAAAACATGAGAGTCTACCGAAATCTAGTTAGTCACAAAAAATAAAATGGTGTGTCATGAATCTGACTGCTTTAGTCGGGGTAAACAAAAACATCTTGATAAGACAAAATTTCTCTTATACATATTCAAAAAAATGAGTTGAGAAAAATACTTCTTTCACTAAGCTGTTCATCATTGCTCTACACTAGTATGTATGTTCTTCGATCAACAATAAAGCTAGCTCCTAGTCAAGTAGTGGTCTGTTAATTAGCAACTTTACAAATTCAGAAGTACTTATGAATGATTAGGGGAGTAATTCAAAGGTGAAGGTTAGAGGAATAATTATAATATTCAGAACTTCGATCACCTTAAGGTATTGTTTGTTTGGATCTTCCCATCGATGTGTTTAGGACTGCAACTGGTCAGTCTCTAATTGGCATATGTGCATACTGTGCGTATTGCCTCGATATACCTTAATTCACAAGCATGGTAAGCATCGATGGGAAGATCCAAACAAACAATACTAAGTGAATTCAAACTTCACCCCATCGCACAAGCAAGTGGCTATCAGGACTCAGTGGCCGAGTGGATAACGCGATGGCGTTTGAAGCGAGGGTACTGGGTTCGAGTCCCAGAGTGAACATCAACTCTGAGATGCAGGTACATCCAGCTGACGAGTCCCAAATAGGACGAAACGCGCGTCCTGGATTCCACTGCTAGCCACTATCCATCTCTGCTTACCATTCAGAACTTCTATTAATAAATTAGTTGAAACATGTACTTATAAAAATAACAGATTAGATGACAAATCGTAAGAGATATATTTTAAGAGAAATATTAGTACTAATTGCATCACAGTAAACATACAACAGGTATAATCTGATAAAAAGAAAAACAGGGAAATTTAGGTTGTTTTTAACTAGCTCTAGTCTATTAAATAAGGTGTTAGATGAAGGTGTAAGCTATGTAAATGTTCAAAGTTACGATAGTGGTTATACACATTCTTTTTGGATCCACAGATTCAGTTTACTGAAATGGATACCGATGGTTTCTACCGCCTGTAATTAACACCTTAAGACATACTATAATAAATAACTCGCTTTCATTCAAGTAAATCTAATGTTTTATATCAATTAAGTAAGGGGTTTTGATCGCCGTTGGTTGTTTTTTTCTTGTTGATGAAGGACAATTTTCAGAAATTCTACAGGAGACTTTGTTTGTTGTGCAAGCAATATGACTAGATACGCAGGAGCAGTTGAACTGGAAAATATACATCATCGAGGCAAATTCAGGCAGTTTATCTTTATCTCTAGTTAGAAATATCGGGCAATTATAGGAAGTGATATAAGGGTTAGCGATAGCAAATTTCTGCAGAACGATTTTTATACATTGTGCTGTTATTTCACTGCCAGTATCATTTTTGAACTCTGGTTTCAAGATCAAAGGTTTTTTTTCAAAACTGCCTTTTGTTGGCCTACTTCGTACACTTATTTATAACATTACTAAATTCATTTAGCCCTATTCGGATACTTTTGCAATCACATTTTGCACCTAATTATTACATTTTTAACAGTCTTTTACCCAGCTATACAAAACTCAGTATTTAAGCAGAATACTTTAATTATGTTCCTAAATGTAGTGAATAGTTGATATCGTCTCTGTTCAGAAAACAACATTTCATCGTTCACAACTTTATTGTGCTTTCTCATGGAAATCTAGAAGTTTATGCTTGATAATACAACTATAAGTAATGTGTTTTATATTTGTTTCGCGAACTATAGAAGATCAAAAGTTATTGGGACCTTTTACATCCATTAAGAATCGAAAAGTTATATGAAAATAATAACCGTTTTCAGCAATAGGCCCAATATAAACAAAGGGAAAAGCAAGATTCTCCGATACAATACAATATGCACCAACCGAACCACACTTGACGGAGAAGCTATGGAGGATGTAAAAACCTTTACATAACTGGGCAACATCATCGATAAACACGGTGGATCTGATGCAGATGTGAAGGCGCGGATCGGCAAAGCAAGAGCAGCATATTTACAACTGAAGGACATCTGGAACTCAAAACAATTGTCAAACAACACCAAGATCACAATTTTCAATACAAATGTCAAGACAGTTCTATTGTATGGGGCGGAAACTTGGAGAACTACGAAAGCCATCATCCAGAAGATACAGTGTTTATTAACAGTTGTCCATGCAAAATACTTTGGATCCATCGGCAAGACACTATCAGCAACAAGCTACTGTGGGAGAGAACAAACCAAATTCCAGTGGAGGAAGAAATCAGGAAAAAGAGCTGGAGGTGGATAGGACACACTTTGAGGAAAGCAGCCAATTGCATCACAAGGCAAGCCCTCACATGAAGTCCTGAAGGCCAAAGGAGAAGAGGAAGACCAAAGAACATATTACACCAAAAAATGGAGACAAACATGAGAAGAATTAACAAGAATTGAATAGAATTAGAAAGGAAAGGCCAGGACAGAATGGGTTGGAGAATGTTGGTCGGTGGCCTATGTTCCATTGAGAGTAACAGGCGTAAGTAAGTAATAAGCGTTTTGTTCAATGGGTTTTATACAATATGGAGTTCTCAACACCTAAAGTAAGAGAAGAAATCTTATCCATAATTCGTAAAATCATTGCCATAAGTAAGTTGGGTACCGGACAAAAGTTTATCCATCTAAATGCTATCAAAGAGTTATAATCACTTAATTTACCATGGAAATGATCTAGGAATAAAAAATAAAACACTACAATACACGAACCTCGTAAGAATTTCAGTCTATGATTTTTAGCTTCTAAAAAAGGGACTCTAGAACCGATTCAGGATCATCTACTAAAACTTCATAGACACACTTATTTTTTTCCCTCATTTTTTCTAGGTTAACGTTATTCTGGTAGTGTATTTTTCTAAGTTGACTACATCTGGTACTGTAAAGAAAAATTCCCACCACACATGTATAGTAGATGGTTTATTATTATTGGGTTGAAAAGCGTAATTTTATATCTACCTCTAAGATTTATACAACCTCTATATCTAAATTTTTCTACCTCTTGTCAACTAAGTTTGAAACTCTGACCCAAAATGTCACGCTTCACATTAACACAGAGAAGAAATTAATAAAATTGAAGTGAATGAACAACAATGTTAATAATTTATTCATTGTAAGGATTAATATTTACTCGCAACTTACACTCAAGATTGGTTTTAATGAGTTTCCATCGATATTTTTCCCCCAGAACAGATTCTTCGACTTTAACTACAGTTGGAAGTTTATTATATTTTGCGTAGTCCTATTTTGAACTTGTCAGATGTATGTACTTTAATCCCAGTCGATAATCCCGTGAGTACTGGGTTCGAGTGCCCGTGTAAACACTGATATTAAAATACAGGCACTTCCACTGGATGGATTACAAATAAAACAAAAGAAGCTCCCAAGATTTCGTTAGTAACCATTATCTAAAATCCAGTCAAGAATGTTTATTGGAGTAGAGAACGAAACATAGGAAATGTAGTTTAAACACAACTAATCAAATCATTAAAAACGAGTATGGAATAGTATTATAATTTAAAATTGAAAAGAAAGATAAAGAACAAACGCATCTGCTCAACTATGAACTATTTTAAACCATATTACCTGTAATTTCAAAATCAGGAGCAAAATTGTCTCGCTGAAAAATGTTAAAAGTTAACTAACTGCAGTTCTCATCATGGATTGACATCAAAAGGAGTGCTACTGAAAACTGGCCATAATCAAACATTTAGTTTGTTCTTCCTCTGACCTTTTCAATAACAAGCACCTACACCCCTCTCAGTGATCATGGTCAGAACCATTAGATTTTAAGCCAACCGTATAACCTTTAGATCACTGAATTAAAATGGTATGGTTCACATTTTCGACTCCAGTCAGTTCACGGACAAGTAATCGATACTAAGCTATTATACCGCTGTCCAAAACTCTCTACTTTTCAGTAATTCTCTATGGTTGATCACAGACTGAAACTTTTGTTAAATTGAATTAATCTCCATAAATCTTTTACCTTGTAGTATTTACTGCGTATTTCCCTATCAACATCTATTTATCTTTTTATACAGAAGAACGATAACAAGAAAGACCAAAAACAAAAGGAAAACTTAAGACGAATAAATCAGAGAAACAGAAACCTGAAATTCAGCAATAAACAAAAAAAAATAAAATAATCTAGCCAACAATCTTGTTTGTTAATATCTATAAATGGTGGTGAAATTAATCATAGATTTTCATGTAATATTTGTTGTTTTCTGTCTTGTTCTACTACCACCGACAAATGCTTTTTCCGGTAATTTTCTTCTTATGCCGCTGCTGCATATATATATATATATATATATATATATATATATATATACTTGGATTGTCTGTCATTAATTAAGTACAACAGTCAAAGTCTGTCATTAATTAAGTACAACAGTCAAAGATGAACAAGACACATATTATTCATCTACTGTCCTCCGTGTTTATTGGTTCTTGTTTTAAACAACCTACCCACCAATAGATCAGCACAAAGTCAAATTATCACATTTTAAAAGGATAGTCAACTACACCACTAAATTGTAAACTATAAGATATCTTCTTTGTCTAATTTACGCTGGAGTATTTAAACTTAAAACTGTAGAGAGAAAACAACAAAATAAACTACAGTTTAGGTAGAACATTATCAGTTCATAGTTTGTTTTGAACTTTATTTGTTTTTTTGTTTAAACTAATCACTGGCAAAAAGTACCCAGTTTAATCCAAAGTACAGTTGTCGTTCATTTGTTTATTCTGTTTGTTTTAAGTGTTTTTTTCGTTTCTAAGAGACATTTTCAGTGAAAAATCACAAACTTTTTACCATCTACTTATGGGTCTTTCAAAAAAACAAAGGGAAATTTGTTACTTGTCGAGTTAGAATGAGAAAATCCCTTTTTTAAGTGAACAGATTCTCCGATGTAATCTTTGAAAAGTTACAAGTTTCAAATATGGTTTGTGCTTCATTCCTTTACTTTGAAATGATATCGTAAACATAAAGGAAGAATGGAAGTATAAGTGTAACAAAGTGTACTTCTCATTGAACAATAAACAACTCACTGTAATATTTAGTGTCTTAAAGGTAATCGAAAATATATAATATACTCTTAACAGTTATACACATGACTTATTGAAGAACTTCACACTTCAACTAGTAAATAGTTAAAGCTAAGATCCAACTTCAGAACTTTTGATAAAACATTTTATTACTTTCTGTCGGGTTTTTACTTGATGGTTTTAACAGATATAGAATACCTTTCCTAACTTAGTTTATTTATGGTTTTTTCTCTTCCATCGTTTGAGCTTTTAGGGACTGATTCCCTACAAAGAGATTCATTTATTAACTTAGAATACACAGATGACAAGGTCCGACTTAATGAAATAATGGACAAAATGTAGATTCTTCTGATCACTTTGACTTTAAGACTAATCCTCATCAACGCCTCAACTAGTATTATAAAGTGAAGCAGTTAAACGTATCGACCACTTCACTTGTCTTAGAAGTCTCATCAGCCCTGGTGAGACGGTGTCTGACGAAATCTTTAC
Organism: Schistosoma mansoni; assembly: GCF_000237925.1. Taxonomy (NCBI): domain Eukaryota; kingdom Metazoa; phylum Platyhelminthes; class Trematoda; order Strigeidida; family Schistosomatidae; genus Schistosoma; species Schistosoma mansoni. The sequence continues at coordinate 10,601,320 of NC_031502.1, read as the reverse complement.
ATGGATCCAGAGATCTCGGTTAGTTTTTTCGAACATGTGCCACTTGTTGACAGGATATTCGTTTTTTTCTACTTTATGGACGTAAAACTGGTATGGCGAGCAGGGATCTATTCAACTGGAAAGAGACTGGCATATATATTGGATTTGTTCTAATCGTCTATGGCATGTAATTAGATCTTAATAAAGGGTAATTATATAACCCAGTAAATAAGTCATATCTGTTAGTGATATCCGTTTAATTTTATGATATGTAAATGCCAACTCTCATAGTGAGTTGTTAATTGATTGATGTTAAATAATACTCAGTTCAATTTATTCAAATCTGACATTTAATCTGACAATAAATGAAGCAATTAAAATTTAGAAGTCATTTTGATTTATTTTTTGGTGTCAAATAAATCCTAATCTACCGTCCAATTTACTGTTTTCCTATTGAAGCACCAAGGTTTCAATAGATATAACAAAAACGTAGCTTTCTAAAACCTGTTATTTGTAGGTTACTACTATTCGACCACAGATGCCTTCGAAGTATTGTTAGCTTATTTTAGAACCATCAGGTGAATAATACCGAATTTAAACATAGGATACTAGATAAAGATGGAAAATCAGCTGATGAGGTAGTGATTTTTCATTAACTGAGGTGGTTGAGACATGTGTTACGAATGTTCAACCACCGCCTACTCCGATGGGCGATATCTGTTGGTACCAGAGTAGAGTGATAGAAAGGAAGGGGCGGTCAAACCAATATGGGGTAAGTCCATGAAGTCATAGATGTTAAGTTTGCTACTTGATTAACGCCAATTGTTATAACTTGTGGCCTTGTGTCCTATTAATATATAACGTAATGATACCGCCAATTAGAGAACAGTGATTTATCGACTGGACCAATCACACGTAAACCTGCACGAGCAGTCTAGAGTCTGTATCGGTCCTTAATGCTGCCTAGTCCTGACTGTTAAGTCCAGAACACCAATCTCAGCCTCCGCGATATGAATCATGTATTTCAAACGTACTGGGTTTGTATACCAGCCAAACAGACCACATAGCACCACAAAATAGAAAACAAAATTTGTACACGATTTAGACAAAAGTGGCTGTAATTGTGGGAGACTGTAATTAATAGACTGGGTATAACTCAAGCACGGTAAATCATATAATAATAATCTGTGGGTCAAAATAAAGCTTATAATAAGAGGAACATAAATATGCATAGTTTAGCTACTTGACAATTATACAATAAAAATATATGTATAGTACCAGCCCAGAAATAGATTCCAACAGTTTCTATTCATTATTCTCATCGCGATATAACAATAGACTGTTTGACTGACTCATGTTGGTAGATAGGGACTACTAGGTTAGGGTCTGCGTGATTACCATAACTAATACTCACAATCGATTAATGCAAATGCTTAGAATTGTTTGCACTAGCTCACATGGATTTACTCTTCAACTTTATTTCAGTTTTAAATTTGTCTTATACTTTTTTATTCCACGAGTTCATTCTTTCTTCTTTAAGCTTATTTTGTATATCTAGTGTTTTATACTACTATCAATACTATTAATAATTCTAGTACTCCGGTATTTATCTTGATAATTTCTTGCTGTGCTGATATAATTTTTAAACTTGAACCGAATATACATATGTGTAAGTTCTATGATACTTATGACTGACTGGATTTGAAGACAACTCATTCACACAAGTACTCTTCAAAATGAAAATATTAAAGTTTAATATACTACAAACAAATAATGTTATTATCGTGTTTTTTATTTCATTGTTGTAAATGTTGTCTTCAATATGTTTTAACAAATGATAAGAATTCTCTAGAGTTACTGATTTTTAAAAGACACTAGAAAAATAATACACTCACATACTTTATTTCAGTATAACAAAGATTGAAAAATTTTTCTACAAACTAACATGCAGATCAAGTGCTTTCACCAAATTTATCATCATAGAAGGAATATATTCTACTTAATAGGAGTGAAGAATTAAAGTTTTCCAGGACATTTATTGTATAAAATTGAATTGAAACATTGTAAAATAAAGTTGATTATATTATTATTGTTGTTCATTATCTTTTCACAGTTATCGTTAATCAGCTAATTTAGAATAACTTTGACATAATATGCTTGCGAGACAGGCATTTCGGCATTTATAACATTGAAACATCTTCAGAATTCTACGGATTTATGACACTTCATGGTTTTAATTCAATAATACTAAATAACCAGTCATGCTTTACCTACTTCATAGGAAAATATTAAACGAACTTTTTACACTAACTGGTTTTACCAACTTTCGGAATTAACACTTTTTGAAATGATCATGAACATTTGTCGATCATAAGAAGGATTTTATCCGTAGAGCGTTCTCAGACCTGAATTGTTTAATTATAAAACTTTCTAATTCTTTCTAGATAACAATATAAACATTAAAGGACAAGTATAATCTAAAAGAACGTGAGAACAGTGACAACAATGTTACTAACGATGGTGATTATTATTATTATTATTAGTTTTTGAAGGACATGTGGGAATTCTTCCTCGGAATGGAAGAGCAAAATACTGTGCGAATGTATTTAAGTTAGAATGAACAGTTACTAAACTATAAGTGTTTGGTGAGCAAATGACCAACAAATATAATCATTGAATGTTCACTGACGAAAGCACTATTTAACTACTTAATTCCCCAAATAAATAGTAAAAAACACAGTAATAATAAAATGTCCAATATTAACTACATCACACTATTATATTCAACAGATTTTCTTCAGCTGTTATCAGATATGACATTAAAATCATTGTGTATGTGAACTTTATTCAGTTGTGATTATAGATATGAAATTACCTTAGATGTTTAAATAAATTTTAAAAAATCACAGGTTTTGGTTAGCGGAAAATATAACAGAAACTGAAACGACCATGTCAAATCATTTAATAATGTTCTCAGAGCAATAGTTTACCACAATTAAACCAAATAACCATACTGATTTTAACAATAGGGATGTTAGTTATTAAAAGATCTTTAAGAATATGTAAAAAGAGAGTGATATTAAACCTGTGGAAGAAACGTGGCCATCGAGCCATTCAGGTTATCATTGTCCTGCTATAGGGCTGAGATATTTCCACAAGTTGATTACTAATTACCAATCAATGTCAGATTGCTTAGTCTTGATTGCTCAATACCTCAGTCGTAACATTCCCAAGCTGGTTTTAATTTAACATATCATTTATATTGAAATTTATGTTTAGTGGCTAAAGAAAATAGGTAAGAAAAATTCATCATTGTAGATAAATCCTGCTGACTGATAGACGAAACAAGCCCTTCTGAATATTTACCACCTAACACTGAACAACATTCGCTTCAATGTTCATTTGGTCTAACGACCATATTACATTACGATTGATAGAATTAAACAATTATTACGGACTACAAGGTATAATATTATTATTCAGTGAGAAGAAAATTAAACCTATCCAGAAATATCTGTCTACCAATTCAAACTGAATCATTATTTTAAGAATAACTGTAACTTTAGGATACTGGAAGAATTTTTTATCTAATAGTAAACCAGGAATATTTATAAAGTAAAGATATCTCTATTATATTCTAGTGAAGATTAAATTACGGGTAACTTCTGAGAACTATTAATGGACAAATATTATATATATTCTTATTGTATAACTATTCAGTAACTAGATTGTGCATATCTACATTCCTCTTATTATAAGTTTTATTTTGACACACAGATTATTATACGATTTACCGTTCTTAAACTATGCTCAGTTAATTAATTACCGCCTCCCACAATCACAACCGCTTTTGGCTAGATCGTGTACAAATGTTATTTTCTATTTTCTGGCGTAATGTGGTTTGTTTGGCTGGTATATAAACCCAGGATGTTTGAAATAAATGATTTGTATAATGGAAGTTAGTACTGGCGTTCTGGACTTAACTGGCAGGTCTAGGAGGAAAAAGACCAATAAGGACTCTAAGTTGCTCATACCGGTCGATAATTCATTGATTCGGCACATTATAATGATTGAATAAGTCGTATTCCGATTGGCGAATGAGTCATATGATAATTAGCCGGGCTAAAAGTCACAACAACCTCATTCCAAATAGATCTTAGAAATATGAAAAGCTTTCATGATAAGTGGAGAGGTAGTCAGTATAAAACTCTAAATCTTCGTTTCATTCTAGTCGGTACTTTTTAAAAAGACAAGCCCGTAATATTGAGAGAATGGGTGCTCTCTGTGAGATTCTTAAATCTTCCCTTTGATTCCATTTTGTTCAAAATGAGATGACGATAATTAAGCTCGGCCTACGTTTTAGAAACAAAACACTGAAATCCAAAACTGTTTTATCATTACTAATGATTCGAATGATATAAAAATGTAATTCGTTATATAACGAAAAACGTTATTATAAATTAGTTATTTGTTATGCTTACTTTAAAACATGACCCATAAAACTACAGAGACCAGATAGTCACTAACTTTTAAGAGTTCATATTTTAATATTTTTGATATTGAACATTGTATTTGACCGGTATCTGTCAGCATACGTGCATCTTGAACAGGTTCCCTTGATACCGCTTTTAGTTACAACATTTTGGTCTGTTTGATAATCCATTTACGATTCATACTTCCCAGTAGAATCTGATCAATTCCAATCTTAACTAACAAATGAATAATTTAAACTCTTACACATAATCAATACACCTCATTGATAAGATATTTGTTAATAAATTAAAGCCATTCACAAGACCATCAAATAGTTTTGTCTCTATCAAACTTTCAGTGTATCTCATACCTTTGATTTGTTTTATTTTAATGTGTTCTGATGAAGTTCTGCTCTTGTCAGTTAATAATTATGATATAATAGACACAACTTTCACCCTTTGCACAATTTATGCACTGATTACCGGTAAATATCAAATGAACTAGGATCCCTTATCTTTTTCTCATACATACACACGTAAAAATATACAGGCAGTCAAAATTGGACTCCGATGCCAGACTGATAGGTGATAGTGATGATTAGTAGCTGACATTAAGTGTGATATTGAATAATCTCTATGGGTTCAAATCTCAAACTTTATAAATCAATAATCAAAGAAAATTCAACACCATTCTCTTAAGCACTCTTGCTCACCTTGTCTATTTATTTTCTATCGATCCATATAAAGTAAACTGATAAAGTAAAAACTTCGTCAACAACAGATTACAAATCATTCTGTCAATACATCCAACCACAAGAGTTGAATGGCCTTCACCAAGATATTGAAATACAAACAGGTGAATGAATCTGCATAAATGCATGAGTAAAAGTAAATAATAAACTAATTAGTTTTAAGGCGATGAAAACATTTTCATTAGTATTTGTAGAACAAGGGTAGTCAGGTGAATGTAATTTAATAAGCTTTAGTAAATCGGTATCCAATAAAAGAGTACACTGAATATAGGAACAACAATAATTTTACAGACAAAAAGACAGCCAAATCAGAAAGCATCAATTATCAGAGCATAATCTGTTTCCAGAAGCTTCTAGAATATGAAAGTCCCACGTAAACTTATAAATATCCTTGCTTTCTGTACATAAACTAACCTTAGGGGTAAAGTTTCCGTTCATACTTCTCGCCTTTTCGTTTTCTATAGGTGGTCTCCATAAACTAGGAAGGGTTTAGAAAGCCTGTGTCAACCGTTCAAATACCAGACACATCAGCTATCGCAGCCGAAATTAAAATTCAAATCTCAGATGAGCAGATATAAGAAAATAAAACATATAACTATCTAACTGAATGGGTTTTAAAAAAATATGACCGTCATTTCTATGTAAGATTGTGAACTGAGATAGCATAGCTATAATTCGTATGCTGAACAGTTAATAAATGATCAAGGATAGGAATGAAGTTCAGCAACTTATAAGGATTCAGCTTTATAGATCATATTAGGTATGATAACAACAAACGTTTATTATGCCCAAGTTCCGTTAATTTTATCTGGAAAGCACTGTCGGTGGTAACTTTATTAACAAACAGATACTTGCCAGGAAAATGCTTGGAGCCGTGTCTGTACTAACACTTAGCTTAATAGAAAAGAATTAATTAGTAGAACATCTTGATCACCACAATTCTTGAAGCAGCTGACCCAGATTCGTCAAGTTGGTGGTTGTATAATCGTAGCTTATATATAGGAAGCTTAGGCAGCATTTATTACCCTACTCTATATAAAACCCCACTGGATATTCGGATTTTGTCAAGGATAATTCAAGCAGCGTACAACTTTACTCGTTGACACATTAAACGCAGACACTGGAGTCAAGAAACTTAGCATGACCCAAATCATCTAATCACTATTGTCTCTGAAAGGTTTTTAAAAGTGGATGACCATGAAAATGACAATGTCGACATTAGACAAGGAGTTTTAAGTAATAGTAACCAATAAATCAATGAGGTAAATAAGATAAGTATTCAATAAACCGAAGCCTTTCATCTGTCTACGTAACATAAACTTTCGATTAAATTTTTGGAACCATCAGAAAGTAGCATAGTTTGAAACTATGCACTTCATGAGTAGGTTTTAAATTATTTTACCGATCTCTCCATCTACTTATATATCTAATAGTAACAAGGGATTCCCGGCAAGTTTTGTCACAAAGCATATGGAGGCTTCATTGTTGAAAGCATCTGAATAAGTATAAAGTCCTTAATTGTTGATGACACACAATCTCAGTTGACAAATACAAAGTTTTGTTAAAGTCATTTTAATGACAAACTGAGAGGAAAGTTTTGAAAATTAACAAGCCCTTGATATCTAGTTTGTTTACATATGAAACTTTACAGCCTACATTCATAACTGTAACTCACCGCTGACATTGGATGTGGATCCCCTTACATCACAAGTTTACAGGATCAGGAAATATGGGTTATTTAATGTTTTCAAGGTATCATTTTTGTTCGATGGTTTGAGGGCTTTCAGATATGTTTCAGGCATCAATATTAAAAATGAGTGGTTCTTCTCATAGGATTTTAAAGTTCCCAAAAGCCCGATATCTACCAAGGAAAGAAAATTTTCTCTCAATACTAACAACAAATTTTTAATATGAATTTTTCTATTTATTTATACTGACTTATTATGAAACCTATATTGAAGATAATCAGGAAAATATCAAAATGCATTAATTTTGCAAACAGATTCAATATCTCAAATATTCTTTACCATTATTCAGTCCTTACCATTTTAAGCCTTCCTAACCATGTCATAAAATATGAAACATACTTTTTTTATCTAAGTTCAATTAATATATGCATATGTTACAGCATACAATGGAAAATTTCCCAAGTTTTAGTCCCCATTTGTTAATCTGGTTTAAAGATATACAAAAAAGTCATCTTCTTTCTTGTTCTAAGTAATAAATCCTACTGACCAGATATTTCTTTTGCTGATTTGTTTTTCAGTTACTTTAATTACTTACGAATCAATATCTCATTCAAACATTTATGGATCATTATCCATACGGTGGTTCGGGAAAGTACAACAAAAAGACGATGGACAAAGAAATAATTAGAAAAAAAAACAAGTTACGTGTTTGTTGTATGTTGAAAAGCAGACAAATGCTCTAAATTTACATACCCAACTGTTTTATTGATTTCTAGTGCTATGAATCTGGTCTATCAATTGTTTACATTAATAAATGACTTCAAAGTTAGACTACATACTTCACATAGTTAATTGCTTTTCATTTTGACATCAGACGAGAGAACCACTGAAGAGCCTAGGCAGCTATCCCAATCTAAGTTTTGGACAACTCTCAACTACCCAACCACTGCTTCTCCAATGACTGAACACATAACCTTCAGATCCAATTGAAAACACCACACGTTCAGACTATTTACTCCGGGGTTCGTAGGTTGACATTACCAACCGCAGTTAATTCTTGACACATACCGTAGATAATGTAATGGTATCGCTGATTCCTTATATCACACCCGATAAAATTCTGTCAAATATTCTGTTATTCAAATGTATTATCATCTCAATAAACAAGTGATAGATTTCAGATGGATAGTGTCAGATAACTTGAAAGAGTCTACAGGAAGCCCCTAAAAAAACTTTTCACATTTGTTGAAATCTTAACAGTATTTAGAACATTGGTGAAATAGATCCTTCCATAGTAATTCGAATCTTTATCGGTTTGTTCAGAGTTATGATACAATTAATGTGTCAACATACATGAAAATCAGATCTAGGGGCTTCAAATGACTGCATCTAGTCAATCAATACAGAATGTACTATGAGTTCAACTGTCTTAGTACTTATATCATGAAATGGATCAATGTAATCTGATCAATACTGAAGGCTAGACAGTATGACACTAATTCATAACCCCTGACCTAATAATACATAATGCATACCAAATTTATTGATTTTCAATGTAAATTCAGATTGTATCTCTGATTGATTGACATTTTATCTTTCACTAGCTGGAAAGTCAACTTACAGATAATTTCATGAATAATAATAGACTTTCAAAATTTCACCAAGCCAATGACTAGCTTCTGCTCCTACAAATCACTCAATCATGTGAAATAATGACTGTTCTTCAGGTTACAACTGGTGTGAATTATAAACCATATGACTTTATTTGCGCTACATAATGTCAGTAAAAGTTCAGGTAAGCAAACGTATCATGCTAAAAAAGAATGATAAATGGTCTATAGATCAGGTGATCCAGGATTTTTTTAAAATTTATTACAAGGTAACATTTTGTTTGATTATTCATCACATCGAATATTGAAAGACACTAAAAATTATTTAAGTGTCCCAGTTCAAAGAAATCCTATTATATGTCAGCAACTTAGCACCATGGAAAATATCCAGGGTCCATAGGAATTTGGGATTCGGAAGCTTTAGGAATTTAATCAAAGTGATTGAAGATGGTCATTATAGACTACCTATATGAGTTACAGATTTATTGCATATATATATATATATATATATATATATATAGAGAGAGAGAGAGAGTAGTGAAATCCAAGATTCACGTTTTGTCCTAGCTGAAACTCGTTAGTTGAATGTACCTGTACTCAGTGTTGGTGATCACACTGTAATACAAAAGTGTTGTAACCTAAAGCATCATAGGGGCAGTTAAATTAGGTCATCCGTATGCCAAAAGAAATTGATTAAATCCATGAGCTACAACTGTCTTTTATGAGATTCCAGGATATTAGTAAGGAAAACAATTTGTAGTTATGAGGAAAACAAACTAACAGACACTTGAGCTTTACAAGTGCGAGTAATATAACCTGCTACGTATCATTAGATGCTTGGCAAGAGAGCTAGGTTTGCTAAAATATATGCTAAACTGGAGTGATACTAGGCTACGCAATGAATATGAAAATCTAAATTTAGTTATAGTCATAAAACATATAATCAAACTGGGTTGATCCAAATTAACTAGTTATATGCTACTAATAAGTAGGCTGATTAATTCCGAAATATTCCAAAATATTGACATGACTCAATAAAATTGCTCAAAGTTGTGTTTTTGAGAATACCTGACATATACTTCTAACTCGTATCTATACATTTACTAAAACAGTATCCCTCTGTTTTTTAAACAGTAAAAGTAAAATACTAGAAGTAAAGAAAAAAATGAAAAGCTTCAGGAACGCGTGAACAGATGCATGTCTTCTATAATTAAAGTAACCCATCATGACATTGAATAAAAATAAAAACAATCCACCGAAGAAAATTTTCTTCTCGACGAAGTCATTTTCTTTGCTCAATTCTCTTTATTTTTACACGTCTTCTAACTTCAGAGGTTATCTTTCAGACTTAGAAATGACCAGTAATCAAACTCTACTCTATTTACCGCTTGCTGTTTGAATAAATAGATAGTGTAAGTTGAGAAAAGTAAGAGGACCCTTAAACAACTTATCATCACTTCATTGACTACTACTGCATCAATGAGAGATGGAAATTCTGAAGTCCATAAAGTGATCAATACCTTAGTGACTTCATTCCTATGTGCCAAACTATGTAATAATTCTGACCAGTCTTGAAGACGAATTTAGCACCTGGTATTAAAAAAGATGTCTCAGACTCTGACATTGTCACTTAAAGTGTTCAGAAGACTGTAATTATTGAATTCATTTCCAAACAAGACTCCTTTATATGTGTAGTTCAAATTAATAAAAGCATTCATTTGAAAACGATAACTTCTTGACAAGTCAGCCAGAATAATTACTCAGTGGTCATCAAAATTAAGTTTCTGTCCATTCCCATAAACCTAAACGATTAGTAACTGAAAATAGTTAGACTGAGTTACATCCTCTTCCCTAACCTTGACATATACTTCAGTCAGTCTTAATAGTAATCCTGGACTATGATCCTCAAAGTTAATATTTGGGGTTTGTGGATTTTCTTTATTTCAAACTAGCGGTAACTTTCTCGATCTTTCTAATAGTTGGAGACTTCTTGTTAAGTTCCCATTAAGTTTTAGGGAGTAGTTGACAAATGAAGAACTGATGACAACCATTTGAACTATTATTTTATATCTCCAACTGCTTCCTTCTCCTTGCTTTAATTAATAGTGGATCATTGATTAATCTTTTGCAGCCATAATTTCATTAAATACTCGTATTTTAGGCTCATCAGTCTGTCATACATTTTAGCCACTTTTCCCCCATCTTTACTTATGTTGCCCATCAATGGTCATATTTTGTTTATATTCACTATGAATAAAATCATATCTCAAAAGTTAAATCAATGTTATCTTTATTTTTATTTCTAGCTAATATTTACCGTTATACTTGAAATACTAGGGTTCATCAATCAATCAAAACTGTTCACTATTTGTGGGTATTTTGTTCGCTATCTGAAGTAATATGATACAATTCCTTATTAAATTTATATGACATACAAATCCCAGTTTTCAATCTTCAGAAACAATACAATCAGATATCTGCAAATGTTTTTTGACTAGTTGGTTTCGACTTCTCATCCCGTCTTAGTGAAACTATTAAAATAATAGTTCATATGAACAAAAAATGATATATTTGCAGTATCCCAATGAGTAGAAAAATGAGATTTCCTGACGTTTCGTGACTCAGTGTAAACCGCTTCCTTAGAGAACAAATAACCATATCAAAATTAATCCAAGTTTAAATAGTACAGAGGAACAAAGCGAGAATATTAGGTGCGATCAGTCAAAAAACAGGTCT
>NC_031502.1:10584995-10589883 GCF_000237925.1 Schistosoma mansoni | reverse complement strand
CCACAATAGAACGAAATTTTGTTTTTTTTTGCAAAATGAATGTTCACCACTGAGCAGCCTCCCACCTCAGACAAAACAACTATCCAGTCCTCACTAACTAATTACATAGTGATTGCAGCTATGGGTACTTGTTCCGAGCCTGGGTATTCATCAACAGCGGATGCAACTACGCCTAAATAAAGACCCTTAAGCAGGCCCAAAGGTTCACCACCTGGATTCTATGGCTAATCATCATTCAAAACAATAATAATAATAATGGTAATAATTTAGTTGATAATGTTACAACTCCTGACAAAATTCGTATAAATAGTATGATAGAGATAACTAAATATAAAATCAACGTATGTTTAGTCATGGCAACAACAATAAATCTGACAAAATGACTGTTGTCGACTAATTATTTGTTTTAAATTTATTTTCTAAAGAAAATGAAGAGTAAACAATATATATATATAACAGCTGAGAAATGAGATAAAAACTAGTGTAGATATAAACAGGAACTGACAATAAACTATGACCATCATAATACTATTCATAAATAGTACCATAGCAACATGTTTCCTTCAATAGAAAAGTGATTGAATGAAAAAATAAGTTGAATTAAGCAGTAAGTTAATTAAAGAGACAAATAGCAAAAATTAAACTAGAACAACATGAAATTTCTCACATACACGCATATATACACATATATAATTGACAAAATATTAACATACAACATTGTCCACACGTTGTTGAAAACTCTTGACGTATTAATTTTATCGTTAAATATTAAATAATCAATGTATGATTTATGGTATTCTAACTAGAGGAGTTATAAGCCATTGTTGACTAAGTTTGAAGTTATTCAATGAAGTAGACTCTTGATTCTAAATTGCATTAAACTGAAAGTACTTACATATCTGAACAAGTACACTACCATTTAATTATTAGGTTAAACCTCAGGTGAAAAAGGGGCTTTTCTACCAGGTTTCCTCTTATATACATCCATCAATTTACCTATTCTTGTGGAGCAAAATATCTTAAGCACAAACGAGTCTCATTTTCAACATTTACACGGGAGCACTTTCCAGTTGAGCTTTACCAATGTGAGACGAAAACAGATGAGATTTTTATATTTGAACACTGAGTTTCCTTTTATGGTCTAACCTACCCGTAAATTGATTTTCGTTTCGCTGAAATGATTCGTTTTGATCTTCCATGATTTATTCGTTTTCAATCATTAGGAACATTAAAAAATTTGGCTATCCATAAGGCGATACTTGTCCTGTGTATAAAAAAAGTATTTCACAGCTTCCTCTTTATCTTGTATCAGAGAGGATCAAAGATGCATATTGTTGAATAGTCCAATATTGTAACATCACTCGAGAGCTCCTTGGTTCTCAGTGGTACTCCAATTAATGTCAATTCATGACAAAAACCGTAGACAAACTGAAATTCTCTCAAAAAAAACCTGTTAGCGATAATATTCATTTAGTTATCTGTCAATAAGCGTTACGTTTGGTGTTATTTCACTTAATCTCCCGAATACATCTAGTTTTTTTTTAATGATTCATGAAAAAGCTCATTTATATCAATTAATTTCTTCTATCTACGTTACAGTTTATTGTTTATATATGATTATTACATCTCTTTGATTGTGGTCATTCTGAAGGTGTTAGACTATCTTTATTGTTATCAGTTATATTTTATGACCTATAATTATATCTCTTATAATTCTATTACCATGACTTATTCATTGTTTAAATATACAGCTTGATAATGAAGTCATAGAAAAGTGATCTCTCCTTTAAATTTTATGAAGACATTAGTAAAAATATTAAAATTATGGTGATTAATGTAGGCGAATTCGTTTTTCCAGAAGTTTTTCATCTCTTTACAATTACAAATAAAAATATTTAATATCGGTCTTCTCAGATTATTCATGTGGTTTGTTTATGACTATTTTGTTATTTGTCTACTCCACACTTATATATTTTGTAATAAGCTTAAAAAAAAAAACACTTGAATGATTTATATGCAAAGATGGATAGTGGCTAGCAGTGGAATCCAGGACGCGCATTTCGTCCTATTTGGGACTCGTCAGCTGGATGTACCTGCATCTCAGAGTTAATGTTCACTGTGGAACTCGAACCCAGTGCCGTTCGCTTCAAACGCTGTCGAGTCCCAGAGTGAACATCAACTTTGAGATGTAGGTACATCCAGCTGACCAGTCCCAAATAGGACGAAATGCGCGTCCTGGATTCCACTGCTAGCCACTATCCATCATTGTTTATAAAGCTTATGACTTTAGGCAATATCGAGGCAGTCCGCACAGGATGCACATATGCCAACAAGAGACTGATCAATTGCAGTCCTAAATAACAATTGGAAGATACAAGTAAACAACACCAAGTGAAAATACTTGAATGATTTGTTATAAATATGGTCACAATTATTATCCTCAGATTTACATACTCACATAATTATTATTCTACTAACTAATATGATTAAAATAATTCTATATAAGTTTCCCCACCTGTAAATTGATAAAATCTAATGAAAAATGATCGAAAACACTCATCCACTTAGATTGAAGCCTCAAACTATACTAATAAAACTATTCAAATTACATTGTTATCATTAATAAATAATTTTATCCAATGTCTTTGATCCAATCGTGTAGTCTAAAAAGTTTTATGGTAAACTGTCACCCTCCAGGATACCCATTTTGTCCTGTTTCGGGACTTGTCAGCTAGAAATACCTTCAATATCGAGATAATCCGTTCAGGATGTACATACCCCAAAGGTGACTAGTTATTTGTATCTCTTGATATTAACGGAAAGATACCAACACTCAAAAGTTAAATTCTTATTGAATCTAAAAAATAAACTTACCCATCATTATATCATCGAAAACATATTTGAAGTATTTGTTTTTATACATCATCACTGTCGGAAGTCGTAGCCGGCCGATTCAATCAAGTCATAAATAACAATAAATGAGAATAGTGGTACATCATGAATTGATTGTAACAGAAAATCCGAATCAATGGGGAACTAACTCAGTGATCCAAACTTTGGAACCATTTCTTTAAGGTTATTAGTCGTCACTTATGCTATGATTAAAATCAGTGCAAAATAGCTGTGTCATTGAATATTGATTTCCATTTGTTCCTCAACTGATATTAGTTTATAACAAAGTCTACCTAGATAAATATATTATTAATTAAAAATAAACTTGCCGATAAACATATTCACAGTAATTTACGTGACACCACATGCAATTTACTTCACTTTCTACCTGAACCACATAGCAACGAGATTACTACTTCTTTATGAATAAAACGAATTGAAACTAATTTAAGCATGTCATCCTATCATTATCTGACTTTACAGATATATTCTAGTTATTTTGAAGTGACTTTCAAAGAAGAGATCGTTTTCTATTCTAACTTATATAAAGTATACTTCTAGACAAATTATTTCGGGTAACATTGATTGAGAATCACTTAGTTAATTATGATGTGAATAGTGAAAGATTTTGACCTATGTGTGTGCATCCTTTTTGTTTGTCTATTTATTTATTTAGTGAAATAAATATATGATGTTGTTTGGATTTTGTATTTCTTCACACCACAACAATGACAACAATAGAATAACTTAAACTTCGTTATTTACATTAGTTTGATTTGAAACATGACAGATTTTGATAAAAGTTCCTGCTGCTAGCCACCATCCACCTCCCCTCCTTCATGTTTTCTTCATTTCTTCACTCCTCTCTCTCTCTCTCTCTGTGAGTGTATGTTCCATATATTTATATGGACATGTATATTGATACAGGCCTCACCCCAGAAGCTAGTTGGATATATGACCATTTTTAAAACATCAAAAATGATAATACGCTTCAGTGACCATTGGTAATAATTACATCATAATTTATGTTAAGAAAAGCAAGACTAACTTATCTAATTCATTATGTAATCACGATTATTATGTGATGTCGACTGAAATTTGTTTGACCTTATCTAATATGTGTGATATTTCTGCTTTGATAATAAGAAAAGTATCATTTGATATTCGATAGAGTTTTTAGTCACAAAATATAATCAACCATACAGGTTATTGTGATTTAAAATGAAACAAAAATACCAACGTCAACTAGATTTTTATTGGTTTCTGATTTATCACATTTCGTTACTTCCTTATTATAGATCAGAGGGGGTTTTGTGGAGAATTTAGTATTTTCACAGTTGAAATCATGAGTCAATTGAAGCTAGACCACCATGGAAAACCTGGAAGCACTGGAAGACCGCTTCGTTCTAGTATGGGACTCCTCAGCGATAGGTCCTGGGTTTGAATCCCGCGAACGGGATCGTGGATGCTTTGATTGACTCGTGAATTCAACTATTATATTACTATAATTTCCACAAAACCCATTTTTGAAAATTATATTGAGTTTATATTTCATAGTTTACATCACGGACTGATATTAATTGGACGACCAGTGAAAACCAATCATCACTAACATAGCCATTTCAGTTTATTAAAGTTAGACATGTAAACCATCGGATACTGGCTCATTGGTGTAGAGGTTAATTGTTCGCGACAAGATCTGAATGTCCCAGTTTCAACCCTCAGTGGGATCGTGGGTGCACGCTACTGAACAGTCCGGTTCCATGACGAAACAACTGCTCGGTGCTTCCAAGTTCCCACTGGTTGTCGGTATTATAAACTATGAAATTCAATAATCTCCAGACAGCTATCCAATAAATTGGTCACGTCAAAAGTGAGGATCACTGCTGTTTGATAACGGCCAATTTATATAAAGTGATGATTGAATATCGAGAGTGTCACACCATGTATTTTAATTTAATAAGGAAGTATTTTCACAGTTGAAATCATGAGTCAA
>NC_031502.1:10572411-10584795 GCF_000237925.1 Schistosoma mansoni | reverse complement strand
TTGACTCATGATTTCAACTGTGAAAATACTTCCTTATTAAATTAAAATACATGGTGTGACACTCTCGATATTCAATCATCACTTTATATAAATTGGCCGTTATCAAACAGCAGTGATCCTCACTTTTGACGTGACCAATTTATTGGATAGCTGTCTGGAGATTATTGAATTTCATAGTTTATAATACCGACAACCAGTGGGAACTTGGAAGCACCGAGCAGTTGTTTCGTCATGGAACCGGACTGTTCAGTAGCGTGCACCCACGATCCCACTGAGGGTTGAAACTGGGACATTCAGATCTTGTCGCGAACAATTAACCTCTACACCAATGAGCCAGTATCCGATGGTTTACATGTCTAACTTTAATAAACTGAAATGGCTATGTTAGTGATGATTGGTTTTCACTGGTCGTCCAATTAATATCAGTCCGTGATGTAAACTATGAAATATAAACTCAATATAATTTTCAAAAATGGGTTTTGTGGAAATTATAGTAATATAATAGTTGAATTCACGAGTCAATCAAAGCATCCACGATCCCGTTCGCGGGATTCAAACCCAGGACCTATCGCTGAGGAGTCCCATACTAGAACGAAGCGGTCTTCCAGTGCTTCCAGGTTTTCCATGGTGGTCTAGCTTCAATTGACTCATGATTTCAACTGTGAAAATACTTTATTCAATATTATAATCTGGTACAATATAGAATTCTCAGCACGAGTTATTTCAACAAGCTTTTTTACCAAAAAAAGCAAAAAACAAAAAAAAACCCAAAAAAACAAACAAAAATTCAACTATTAAGTCAATATAATTTGTGAGTTACCATCAATTGCCTACAACTTCAAAAGAATTCACAAAGAGTATTAGTTATTGTGAAAGATAACACAATTTTCCAGGACCAACACTGAGGACTATTAATAACTGAAGTGAAAAGAACTATGAATTTGGTTTACTTGTTTTTCATGTAGTATAGAGTGTTACATTCATCTTTCTTCGTCTCTTAATCCTGGTTATTCGTAATGTGTGGTGAACTCTCTCGCTTAAATTTCATTTATGTCAATCATACACAATGACAGGGGATTGGGGAATTATTTTTTGTATCTTGTACTACAAAGTACATACCAAAAGGTCGCATAATCATTAAAATGTTTACATAATCTACATAAGCATGTGGTTTTAAAACCGATAAGATATCACTGATTTTTATTTTTGATAAATTTGTTGGGTTTTTTTATGCACTGTGTTTAAATCAGTTGATGTTACGTAATAATGAATATGACCACATTTAGCAAACTTGTTACAAGAGGTCAAGTAAAATAATAAATGAGATATTTGAATTAATGAAATATACAGTGTTAGACAAAAGAAGTTTTAGTGGATGGATCTGATTATTTATCAGACAATGATTGTCAGGAATGAAACAACTTGAGATGATGAATAAATACAACTACATGATAAGTTTGATTCCATTGAAAGATCTCTAATTCCATGAATAGCTTCTACATAGCTTTTGGTGGTTCATCCAAGACAACATGTTTGATTAACTTTACGAGCTTTATTCAAAATGTGAAGTATTTTTGTTCAATTCTCATGATATATTCAGGCTGTTCAATGGTTGACATGCTAAAATCTCAACCAATAGATGGCCCAGCTCCATTCACTTCGGTGTAGGAAACTAGTTTGTATATTTACGCTTTGCATCAAAAGGTGTGGTATCAAGGCAACTTAATCATTCTCAACTCGGTGACTAAGCTGCATCAAACCTTAACGTAACCTTGATCTGACTACAAACCTTTAACTGGTCGATGAGACAAAGTTTATAGTTATGTGAAATGCGTTGTAGTACATATCATATGAACTTTAACGTTAATTAGTAAAAAAGCGTGTCTGACACAACTTCTAGACATACAGACTTACAGTACACAGTAATCTATTTATGAAATTTTTCTTACTTACAATAATTATATACCACCACTAAATTCACTACTTCTATGAATTCGGTGTTCACCTTGTTGTGCTAACGAGGTATGGCAACTTGGACCGATGCATATGTGTGCCTGGTCCTACATTGTAGCTGATTGACTGACTGACGGGGGTGAAACTTGGAGAACTAATGCAACCATCATCAAAAGCGTACAAGTATTTATAAACAATTGTCTACACAAGATACTCAATGTCTATTGGCCGGATACTATCAGCAACAGTCTACTGTGGAAGAGAACAAACTGGCTTCCAAATGAGGAGAAAACTAGGGAAAGATGCTGGAAGTGGATAGGACACACATTGAGGATATCATCAAACTGCATCACGAAGCAAGCACTGAGTTGGAATCCTGAGGGAGGCGGAAAAGTGGAAGATCAAAGAACACACTGTGTCGGGAGTTGGAGGCAGACGTGTAAAGGCTGAGTAACAAGTGAACACAACTGGGAACGATTGCCCAGGACAGAGTTGAATGGAGAATGCTGGTGTGCGGCCTATGCTCCTCGACGATGGGTAATAGGCGGAAGTAAGTAAGTAATACCATTTGAGTAAATTCCCGAGTTCTGTCTGTCACCACAGTGGTTATATCAATTTTGGAGAGGACGAGAGAAGATATCTAGTAAGCCGGTAAATGAATTATAAAATATCCACAAGTAAAAACAGAAGAAGTCAACAAAACTTGGATGTAATCATCATTAGTTAGTATAACTGACTAAGATAATTACTGTTTTTACCTAATAGCCCATAAATGCTTTATTACGATAAATTGAAGCGTGCCAAATGAAAACAAATCTGCTCGTCTGTTCGCCTATCTATCCATCTATTTATGTAACTATCTATCGATCGATATACTTGTATGCAACTAATGTTTGTGTTATGCATATCGTCTATATCAACCAAAATAAATTGGAATAACGTTATCAGTTAGACATTTTTTGTCTACTAAATTTTTATATCTCTATGCCAAAATAAGTTTGATCTGAATTTATGACACCTTTGCTATTTTCTACGGGGATTAAGAAAAAGGAGCAAAATTATGAGCTAATGGAGCAAAATTAGTGTCTGAAGCTGAAATTTCATTTAGGACAAAGTAAGGTGGAGTAGATTTAAATAGGCTAGAGAGAACGAAAACAAATATTTAATAATAATAATAATAATAATAATAATGTTGATTTGTAGAAATGAGAGGACACATTTTGTGTTGTAGATCTTAAGTTTCCATCTGCTTAAACAAGCTAATTTTAAAGCGAAAACATAACTTATACATGGGGTGGTTATTAATGGGATAGAAATAATACATAAAAGGATACAATGTATTTATAAAACGATAAATAGTAATTATTATTCTCGTGTAAACAACAAGTGGATATCTAAAACATTATGCGTATCAAAATGTACACATTTACCTGGATACACTAGCCTCTGCTGCTTAAAATAATGATAACTTGTGATATCTTTCACTTTTCTCTGAACTTCAAGTAGTTGAATTTAAAGCGATTGATTCATTGATCATTGTTACTTTTGACTGAAATACTTGAATTAAAAATTATGAATATCATTCTTTTTCCATGGTAATTTTATTTCAAAAAACAATCATCAGACATGACAAGAATTCTTATTAACGGAACACACTCATCATATGTATATATACACCAGACTTTTAAACTGGTAGATTTAACTCTATAAACTGATTATTGATACAATGATATACTAAGTGACATTTAACATACATGACTTTCAACTATTTGTGGCAGATCTAGACCCTGAATATGTTGTTATAAGTAAAAATTAAATTAATTGACTAAATATCCTTCAATTAGTGAGACACCAGTCTACTTTATGTCCATCAATTGGTTAACTATGGCGTTTAAATAGACAATATTTACTTTCCATGCTACAAATAAGAAATTAAGTGGTGAGTAACTGAGTGGAGTCAAATGACCAAAGTCTAATTCATAATTCAATGTAAGAATGGCAAAATTGGATGAAAAATAACAGAAGAAAATGTTTAGATCAAGAGCTATAATATAATTAATAGCTAACAGTATCACAGGTCCTATCTATCTATGGTTTACACTAATAAGGGTGCGAACAAAAGAACGGCGATCGAAATAGTGAATGTAAAAGAACTCATTTTAAACGGGCACACATTGATGAGGGTGGCTATCAAAAGGGAAACAATCAATGAGGCGCACACTGATAAAAATAAGTAATGAAAAGGGAATAACACTTTAATGGTGTGAAATATTTTGTGGAACACCTTCCTAAAACCACCAACGTGGTAGATAGTAGCAAAGAGGCCTTAGCCAACTTACTGGCGCCACTTACTCAAGTATACGGAAATTTATTGATGCTATGAAAAAAGGAACAGTCTAAATCGATTGAAAAACGAACGGTCTGACCATAGAAAAGTACGAAAAGAGATCGACGCTGGACTATCTTCGTGAAATTGCATATAATTTGAATATTCACATTTAAACATGTTAAACTATGTTGAGAAAATTCAATAATGCTTATAACTTTTAGATCTATATTAAATTTATGTTGCCATCTTTTGTTGCTCTCTTTTGATGTATTATACTCAGTCAGTTAATGTGATCCCAGGATTATTTTACCGTAGTAATTAATAGCCCTTTTAGGCTAAGGAGTTATCAATGTGTTGGGGAATCAAGGTTCGAATTTTAAATGTCTCTGTCGCCTACTTACTTATGCCTATTAATCTTCTTAGTCAGTCAAAAAATATAAATAGTGGTACATAATTTCAAGGATCGAAATAAGGTTGTGTAATTACCAAAAATTAAACAAGTAATAGGATAAAGCCAAATATGCGAAAGATAATTGTCCATTTGAGGAGTATGGGAAAAATGCAGAAAAAATTAGAAACATAAACGTAGTAGTAAAAAATAACTAAAAATTAAAAACATTCAGATAAAGTATCAATAACAGATTGACTGTGTGGGAAAAGTTAAGTATTAGGATCATGGTATGGTGATGGCATAAAGCGACACTTTTGCACACATAGCTCTGGTTGGAAATGACTAAGTGCCACCGCCTATGCAACGAAAACATCTATGTGATATTGTTGTAATAGAGTTGGATTTGTAACTTAAGCTAACTAATTTAAAAAAAAGTTGTTTAAACGTTTTTACCTGTCAAACGTGAATCTGAGTATGACTTTAACTAGAATGCATGATAATCTAACTTCTATAAATACTTAATAATCATATATTAATAATAATAATAATAATAATTGCATGAGGTCCACGTAATATTTTCCACCTAGTCATTTGACTCTTATTATCACGGAAGTCAACAATTGACAAGAATAAAGTTCAATAAGTTTCTCTGGAAAACACAAAGGACAATGTATTTGAGAATACAGGTAGTGAAGAATGGTATGACTCTTTAATTTTAAAAGAAAGATATGTTTTTAGCATTCAGAACTTATTCTAACTGGGATTCGCGAAACATTTCCCAAACATTACTGTAAATAGACTATCCCTTAGTTGTTGAAAAAAAAGGTACGAGATAACATGATTAGGATAATATGAGCTGCAATTTGTTGCCAAATTTTAAGAATTACAGTATTTGTTGAAATTAGACTCTTCATAAGACATCTAGACAAGCTTTTTATTTGCCGTGGGGCAGAGGGACAGAGGGCTAATCGAACATATTTCACACCATTGAAAATGTTATTTCCCTTTCAATACTTACCTTTATTAGTGTGCGTTTTTTTGATGGTCGACCTTTCAGCTTCCGCCCTTTTAAATGGATACCGAAAAATGCTGCCAAAATAGTTTATTTAAAAGGTGGTTAAAATTACAAAGAGTAAAATATCTATAATAAATACAGTCTAAAATTTTTACTCAAGGTGATAGCATGTCACAAACTTTCATACGATTATGAACGCTCTAGTATAGAGCACTCAATGGGATAATGTACTTTCTTTTCATACCACTCATCAACAAACATTGACAAAAGATCTCTTGGTTAATCATGCCGAATTCCTGCATCAGATTGGGATGTATAATTAGAATCGGTAATTGATAAATACTTTTATAGTAGTAAATAAATACCAAAAATCAATAGCTCTTTAAGTCTTCGGCATTTGATTTTGACCGCATTAGTTTTAATGAACTCACGTAGCTGAGGGTGTTCAGTCACGCATCTGCATTAGATCATGAGTGGGTACTCCATGCTGCACCTCTCCCGAGACCTCTAACCAGCTTAGATTGATCACTTCTCGATACATCGATAGCCTATCAAATACATCTTTGAACATCTTCACTTCTGACTTTTGATTTGACTGGGTTGGCACATTTTGATTATAAAAGGTGTTATTGTTTAAAGCGTTGTCAAACTCTGAATACTTGTGGCGTCTTTACTTTTGTATTCCAAAAATTGAAAAAGCAGTAGAAGTTTAATCGATTTACCCTCATTCTTGACTGAAATTAGAATAACTTACTAGGAATATGTATTCTAGACGTTACAACTCACTTTAATTATTAATATGGAAAAGCTACACCACCACTTCAGGATACCGAGTACTGTCGGGACATTATTATTAATTTTGTAATTAGTATTTAATGTCAAAATTGGAGGGGAAGACAAACCAAACTCAATCAATCAAATAAGACAATAAGTTTTCTCCCAGTTCGTATGAAATTCTCGATTTATTAAAAATGGTGCTGTCAATAATTTCAATCGTAATTTATTTTTTTTGTCCGGTTGCTCATTCATTTAAAATTTATACGGCACTTGAATTACACAAAATACACTTGTACAGAGACAGTATTTATAATTACTTTAAAGTCAATTAACAGTTTCCAATTATTCAGAGTTAGTAATTAAACACTCACCGTTTTTTGTATATTCAACCCAATATCTACAGACAGCAATTCACCAAGTCCTAATATAATTAACTACTGCTCAATTAACTTTGATACAATAGAATATCGTCTAGACTCATATTATAAACATGACTGCCAACATATGAGATCTATGTCAACTCATCTGTTTTTCGATTAATGCGAAATTTTCATCCATATCTAGTCTATAAAATCCGAATAATCAATAATGGATATTCAACCTTAACCGAACCTAACAACCCCAAATAACGACGTAGTTTTTCTTTTTTCCCCAGTATTTTACAATGAACAAGTATATATAGAGAGGACAAATTTCTGTTATTAAACATATTACTTTCATACTATACTGATTGACGTAAAAAGTTATGATTATGAGGATGAAATTATGGTCAAAGTAAAATTTAGAGAATTATGAAAACACATCTATCAAGCTAATTAACTCAGTATTTTTTATCATAGTGCATGGGTTATAGAAATATTTTATATCTGCAGAGTACTCACTGATATCCAACCATCTCTGTATAATGATGAATCATTGATTACTTAAGATGATTGAAGATGAAGTCTCAGTATTTTACTAGTCAAAATCTTCTTAATATTATCTCATCGTGCTAATGAGGTATGTAAACTTGGGCTATTTAATTTCTGTGTCAGGATCCAAGCCGATTGTAATTGACTGAATAACTGATATGTTAAAACAGTGGGATCTATCTGACGATAATAATGAATCTGCCATTAAATTTTGATATTTTTATTAATGATATACTTCAATGAATAACAGCATTCATAGTGAGTGCATTAACACGTAAACTACTACTAGATTACCGTACTTCCAAACAACTTTGTTGTGAATAACTAATCCAATTATTGTACATTTAAAATGTTTCGTTATTTGTTTCAGTCTGTCACAATTCCATAATATTGTACTACTTATTTGGAATTCGGACTTATTCATTTCATATCGCTGTATCTTGTCGATAATTTATTGGATTGTCGAGCAAATACTTAACCGTATTACTTATAAAATTCTACGAATTTTCACACGACGTTTCGAAATTAAGTATTGTCACCAACACTATGTTTAAACATTCATAGCTTGTAACCAACTCCGCCTGTAGCTCTTCTAGAGTTAGTGCCGGTTCCAAGCCCGGGTAAAGGAGAAGGGTTGGGCATGGGGTTAGCGACCACATCACGTAGAAAATCGACTCGCTAAACAAACTCCAACTAGAAAAAATAATTCAAACCATTTAACCAATGCCCTGAGAGTTGAAGGAAGAATTATGACACCCGATGATGAGAATTTTCAGAACCCAATATCACTTGATGAAGAATCTCTGGAAGATGTGAAATCTTCCACGTACCTGAACAGCATAATCCATGAACAGGAGGATCGGATACAGACGTAAAGGTGAGGAGTGGCAAAGCAAGGACCACATTCCTAAAATTGAATAACATATACAACTCAAAACAACTATCGACCAATATCAAGGTAAGAGAATCTTCAATACGAACATCAAGACAGTCCTACTGTACGGAGGTGAAATTTGGAGAACTACTGCAACCATCATCAAAAGCGTACAAGTATTTATAAACAATTGTCTACACAAGATACTCAATGTCTATTGGCCGGATACTATCAGCAACAGTCTACTGTGGAAGAGAACAAACTGGCTTCCAAATGAGGAGAAAACTAGGGAAAGATGCTGGAAGTGGATAAGACACACATTGAGGATATCATCAAACTGCATCACGAAGCAAGCACTGAGTTGGAATCCTGAGGGAAGCGGAAAAGTGGAAGATCAAAGAACACACTGTGTCGGGAGTTGGAGGCAGACGTGTAAAGGCTGAGTAACAAGTGAACACAACTGGGAACGATTGCCCAGGACAGAGTTGAATGGAGAATGCTGGTGTGAGGCCTATGCTTCTCGACGATGGGTAATAGGTGGAAGCAAGTAACGTTGTAACCGTTGTTGAAAAAACGAACTCTTTGAAAATCCATGAAGGCACTAATGAACCCAATTTAAATAGTAACTAGAAAAACTGAAACCACTTTGCTTATAAATCCAAAGTTTTCAGTACTCTTTAGTCATCTGCATTGAGATTATAATTTCGAACTTATAATGAAATGAAACAATTAATTCTATTTATCTGTTTTCCAACTATGGTGCATAAGATCAAAATTATGACTGCAAAATGAATAAGTTTCGGTTGTATTTTTACGAATCAAATTAGCACAATAATTGTCAAGCACATTATTATGAATCACTATCTCCTGAATAATCGATAAAAACGAGGGAGAACCAGATAATTATTTCTTCTCGGTCTGGGACCGCTCAGAAATTTACACTCGTCTTTCATTACAGGTAATATCATGTTGGTGCACATAACTCAACCATTTCTAGATAGGAAAAAACAACTGCTAAGTGTACTCTAGCTTCTAAATGTTAGCCAATAGATATCAACGTTTAATGAAAGATACTTTATGATTTAGTGAATGTCTCCATTAATGAACCTATATAAAGCTTAATAGGCTTCAGAATATATGAACTAATCTAGTAAAGTAGTTGAGTTTTAACCAAAGCCAAACTACAATCAGATTCATGTTAATAATAGAAAATTTCCAAAATAGTGATTAACTATTTTGCTCATTAGCAGTGTAACCGGATATATTTATTTTAAAATTAGTAGAAGTTGAATAGTTTTCAGTTTCTCAGGTAGTTGATGCATTCATTCTAATAAGACTGAATCTGACTTATGTATTTCGAAAAATTAGAACAAGAGGTAAATAGGGCGACATGAATTCTCAATAAATATTTCAAAATAAACAAAATTTCTGGTATGGTACTAACGATCCATTCAACAACGTAATCCTATTACTTACAAGTAATATAATAAACTGAGAGGATTATTATGAAATTATGATGAAAAATTAACTTATACACGGTTTGAACTAGTTAATAATAAAAGTCTCGAAATCATGAATGTATAAAATTAATTAGACCCAATGAGTAATGCCAACTTCAATGATGTTTTCATTTCCCGAATATTGCGAAAAATCTTACTTATCTATACAAATATACATGGCTCTGTTCGCTAGATAGTTGTAGTCGGTTTGGAGATTTTAGATAGCTTGACATGTAATTCGTTTCACCGCCGTGGATGAACTTTCCATTTATAATTCTGTAAATCTAACATCTTTTATTATTTTTCACTTTCTCACTACCATTGATATCTTTATATTTATTTATTTACTGTCCGTAATAGTAATTTCACTTCACCATACTTAAAAGAAGTTTAATCTTCGTGTATGACATTCTCCACAAATCCTCTACCATAGCAAGAACTATGTGCTATCTAGTAATTGGTGTCGTAAATAGTTCTTAAGCTGAAATTAAAGGGAAAACCAAGATAAAGAGCATCAAATAGGTGATTGGTTACAGTTTATGACAACTCGACATTATGCACTCATGGTTACATCAAAAATATAGAAAATGGATATGTACTAAGTTTGCGAAGAATTTCCGAAATTCTAGAGGGAAAGTACAACCATTGAAGTTTAGTCACGATGAGAGTGTAACACATATCACCAATGGATGATATTTAAAATGTATTCTAAAGTAAAAAACAGACAATTGAATTTCAACTCAGTGTTCTTAAAGTAACGCAATAGTTTTGAAGACTCAAGTTCTAACGTTTCGATCTCTGATTTTCGATCATGAGTACGGGATCTTGAGGAGTCCCAAACTAAAATACAATAGCTTCCTAACATTTTCACATTACCAAGGATTTCAGATGATATTATAACGCGTTGAAGATTAATTTATAGTTGAACAACTTCTGCAAGATTTCTTGCTGTGACAAAATTCACATTTTAATTTAGTTAAATGGGTACGTGTAGATGTTTCTCCAGATGATGCCAGCTTTTGATATGAAAATACGTTTAATTTTTCATGTCCAATACCTCATTATACACTATGATATCATTCACTAACTTTACAGCCAATGTTTATAACTACGTAAATTTTAATACTTTCTAAATTATAAAAAACTGCTGTTGTTTACCAAATCTTTTAGTGTTTTTATTATTATCATTCACTAACCTTGACCTTGATCCGTTAAAAAATTTTTCTATTATTGTAATTATGACCATAAAATCTTGGATATTCAAAATAAATATTTTTGCCGGAAAATAATACAAGTTACCACAGTGTTTTTGTGCCAAATATGTTAGTGATGTGATCCGCAAAACTAGAAGCCTGAACAAATTACGGACGTAACAGTTAGATTTACACAACTTAATATGGCGGGAAGTTTATTTTATGTAAATATTAATAATAATCGAGATATATGGATTCACTTGGTATTATTTGTTTGAATCTTCCCTTTGATGTTTAGGACTGCAATTGATCAGTCTCTTATTAGTATATATGCATACTGTGCGTATTGCCTCGATATAGCCTTGATTCACAAGCATTATAAGCAAAGGTGGATAGTGGCTAGCAGTGGAATCCGGGGATGAGCGTTTCGTCCTATTTGGGACTGGTCAGCTGGATGTACATGCATCTCGGAGTTGGTTTCCACTCTGCGACTCGAACCCAGTACCTTTCGCTTGAAACGCCATCGCGTTATCCGCTCAGCTACTGAATCCTGATAGCCATAAAAATTTTTTCAGAAAATCGTTGTTTATTGAAATACATCCCAAGCTGATGATTGAAGTAGAAAAGTGAATACTTAAGGTTTTCGTTAATTTTTTACGTTGTAATATTATACACACAACAGAATTATTTCCATGAAAATATTGTAACTATTCACAGTTCGTCATCAACTCCTTGACATTTCTACTATTATTATGTGTTCTGATTTTCTAATTGTTCACTGTAACGAGTGGTGAAAAATACATATCATCTAAAAAAATGAGCTAGAAATTCTTGATAAAACATTGCTAGAAACCCAACCTAAAATCATCCTTTATTATTAAAGTTCCTATTAAATAACAGTATAATACTAAAACATATAATCAAAAGGTTTTGTTTCATTTTTATTAACTGATACAGATCTTGTTAACAATGAACGTATAATCTGAAAGCTTAAACTGTATGGGTAACTAACCATACTATTGTTTAATTTGAAGAAAGAAATAGACATTAGTCTACATTTCCTTTAGGAAGACAAGGAAAAGCGTCCAAGAAAGAAACATAAATAAAGACACTGATGGATTCATCAATACGACTATTTAACTGTATACGTTCAGTTAAATCAGTAGCCAAAAATCCTCAGAGTTTGAACTAAAGTTCATCTGTCATCTGTGAAGTCCAAATCGTCTAGTCGATCACAAAATGTCCATCGTATTCCGTGCTTCTCCTCAGATGTCGAATTCTTCATAATCCAGTCCACCATCAGGAGAAAGAGAAAGAGGGAGAGTAAGCAGCCTTGTCTGACTCCGGTCCTCACTTGGAATGCATCTGTCAGTTGTCCTCTATACACGACTTTGCAGTATAGTCCGTCGTGTGAATTTTGCATGATGTTGATGATCTTCTCA
>NC_031502.1:10563427-10572211 GCF_000237925.1 Schistosoma mansoni | reverse complement strand
ATTCTCCAACATCGTGGCATAAATGTGAAGCGACAGCTACAGAGTCAAGTCAAAAGCACATTTGCAACTTTTAAAGTGGGATTTCAAAGTAAACGGAAGTACGTGAACTTATTAGTTAATGAAAAACCTATTCGTCTTCAGTTGGACACTGCTTCCGACATTACACTGGTCTCCAAAAACACATGGCGTAAGCTAGGGTGCCCACGCATCCGACCAACAGAGCATGTTGCTCGAAATGCTTCAGGCGACATAGTGAAGCTAACTGGAGAAGTCACCTGCAACGTGCAGTTCAAGGGACATAAATTTACTGATGTTTGTTATCTAACAAATCGGCATGATTTAGATCTATTGGGATTGGACTGGATTGAGAAGATTGATGTCTTAAATGGTTTATTAAATGAAGTATGTTCTCATAATTCTTGTTCTGATTCTATCCAAAATTCTCATGATATTTCTAAACCAAATGCCTCAGGTGTGTTATGTTCCCCTGATGTCTATGAACTAAATGCTTCTGATGTAACATGTTCTCGTAATATTTCTGAATCAAATTCCTCAGATTTAATGTGTTCTCATTATGATGTCAAATCAAATACCTCCGATTTGATGTGTTCTCATAATGATGCTGAATCAAATAACTCCGATGTAACATGTTCACAAAATGTTTCCCCATCAAATTCGTCAAACAAAGTATGCTGTCGTAATATCTCAAAATCTCATGCATCTTATTCCTCTAAAATGTCGACCACATCCCATGTAAATCATCTTCGACAAAAACATGCAGGTGTATTCCAAAACAAACTGGGCTGTTGTAAGTTCACCAAAGTTTTCTTGTCGTTAAAGCAAAATGCAAAACCTGTCTTCAGACCAAAACGACCAGTACCTTATGCTGCTCTGTCAGTCGTTGACCAGGAACTTGACAGGTTGGAAGCACTGGGTGTCATTCAGCCAGTAAATTATTCACCGTGGGCTGCTCCCATAGTAGTTGTGAGAAAGGCAAATGGGACTGTTCGCATATGTGCTGATTTTTCCACTGGTCTAAATGATGCTTTAGAGGATCACACTTATCCACTTCCCATACAGGAAGATTTATTTATCAAACTAAATGGAGGGAAGTATTTTGCTAAGATTGACCTTGCTGACGCATATCTCCAAATAGCAGTTGATCCAGTCTCCCAACCACTACTGACGATTAACACTCACAGAGGTCTTTATCAATATAAACGTTTGCCTTTTGGTGTGAAACCAGCACCAGCTATTTTTCAACAAATTATGGACACTATGTTGGCAAATTTGCCAGGAGTCGCTGTCTACCTGGATGATGTTATAGTTACAGGTTCCAGTAAGTCCGATTTATTTGATCGACTTGATGCTGTTTTGACCAAAATATCTGAGTATGGATTTTATCTAAAAGAAGAGAAGTGTAATTTTTTCATGGACTCGGTAAAATATCTTGGGTTCGTTTTCGACAAAAATGGACGACGCCCAGATCCAGAAAACGTACGAGCTATCCAAAATATGCCTCCACCATCTAACGTCGCAACTCTACGCTCGTTCCTTGGTCTTATCAGTTATTACAGTAACTTTTTACCAGAATTGCATCGCCTCCGAGCACCCATGAACCATCTATTATCCAAAAATGTAAAATGGAATTGGTCCACTGAGTGTCAAAAGAGTTTTGACAAAGTAAAGTCACTATTAATATCGGACCTACTTCTTACGTATTTTGATCCCTCACTGGAAATCGTTGTTGCCGCAGATGCTTCTGATTATGGTGTCGGAGCTGTTATATCCCACAGGTTTCAAGACGGCACAGAGAAAGCTATAGCCCATGCCTCCAGAACGTTGACTTCGGCAGAACGCAAGTACAGCCAAATTGAGAAAGAAGGATTGGCACTAGTTTTTGCAGTTAAGAAGTTTCACAAAATGCTGCATAGTAGAAAATTTACCTTATTTACTGATCATAAACCCCTATTATCGATCTTTGGATCTAAGAAAGGTATACCAGTTTATACTGCAAATCGCCTCCAACGATGGGCTACAATGTTGTTGGGTTATGATTTCACTATCAAATACAAATCTACCTCTGACTTTGGTCATGCTGATGCACTATCGCGCTTAATAAGAAATCATAAGCTTGAAAATGAAGATACTGTCATTGCTTCTATATCAGTGGAAGAAGATGTAAGCAGCATGTTGCTCAATTCAACGCGAATTCTTCCAGTGACAGCTGCTCGAATCGCTGATCACACTCTCCGCGATCCTATCTTAAGGCAACTAGCTACATTTATCCGGCGTGGTTGGCCCCCACGTATAACATCTCATGAACTAAAACAGTATTATCAACGACGCCAATCTTTATCCATCGTAAATGACTGTATTATGTTCGCTGATCGCGTAGTAATTCCAAGTAACCTACGCTCACTCGTTCTGAAACAACTGCACACAGCTCATCCAGGTATTGGAAGAATGAAAGCTATTGCTCGAAGTTATGTATACTGGCCTAACATTGATGAACACATCGAAGATTTAGTGCGTGCGTGCAGAAAATGTGCTGCAGCCTCGAAATGTCCACGGAAAGCTGAACTCAATTCTTGGCCATCGCCGAAAGAACCTTGGTCGCGTATACACACTGATTTTGCCGGCCCATTTCAAGGTACATATTTCCTCATTTGTGTCGACGCCTACTCAAAGTGGCCAGAGATTCTACCCATGAAGCAAATCACGTCGCAAGAGACTATTATCGAGTTACGGCAGTTATTCTCTCGTTTCGGAGTCCCAGATATTCTCGTGTCAGATAATGGCACTCAGTTTACTTCTTCCATTTTCTCCGACTTCTGCAACAGGTTTGGGGTCAAACATGTTCGTTCACCTCCATACCATCCACAATCAAATGGTCAAGCAGAAAGGTTTGTGGATACCTTCAAAAGAGCGCTACCGAAGGCAAGGGGGGAAGGGAAGATAAAGGAAATTCTTGATGATTTTCTATTAGTCTACAGAACGACCCCAAATCCATCAGCGCCGAATAAATTGTCTCCAGCAGAAATTATGTTTGGTAGAAAAGTTAAAACTGCTCTCGATGCCATAAAACCAAAGCAAAATGGTGTAGGAAGGAGAAACCAGAAGATGGAATCTCAATTTAATCGCCATCATGGGGCGAAAAGTAGAATCTTCCGAGATAATCAAAAAGTATACGTCCGTGATTTCCGATACTCACCTCCAAAATGGACCAGTGGACGCATACTTGGGAGACGAGGGAATGTAATGTATGTGGTGGAGGTTGAAGGCCAAAAGTGGATACGTCACGCTAACCACATACTGGAAAGTTCTGGTACTCCTCAGAAAACCGAGAAAATGTGCTTAATGTGGGAAGTCTTCCTGGACAGTTTCGACATAGGAAGTCCAGCAACTAAGAAAACTGTACAACTAGAACAACATCCTATTAGGAGATCACAACGGAAACGCAGAAGGCCCGATATACTGCAGGTGGACCCGAAGAGAAGAGCATATACTTCTGAGGGGAGATATCAGTGATGATATCTTAGCTACTGTTTGTAATTAGTGTCTAATCGTTTTTCTTTTCTTTTTGTTTATTCCAGTGAAACCAAATCGGTCACGACCACAACGCAATCCAGTTTTCCTTTATGCACTCAGTCAATGGCAGTGATGACATAACTTTTTTTTTTGTCAAGGGGGAAGATGATGTGATCCGCAAAACTAGAAGCCTGAACAAATTACGGAAGCTATTTTCGGGGACGTTAATTCATTTAATTCAAAGCTTGTAAAACTGTAACATTTACTTTTGCCCCTAGCCTATTCTACAGATCATAAGCTTTCGTTTGATGTATAATTCATTGCCATAGCATTTTCTGTTCTAAAGTTATTGTCATTTTGACGTAATCTTTTGTACCCTATTTTCTACTATAATTCCCCAGTTTTGGACATGATTGTATTTTTCTAATTATTGTACGTTGTGGTCCGCTTAGTCATCTATTTATTCATGTAACTTTTCACCCTAATCGGAATTGGGAATTCGAGTGCTAGATCGGGGTTGGAATAAAGTGATTAGTGTTCCAGCTGTCTTTGTCTTCTCTCTCTCTCTCGTGCTTGCCGACCAATCAGGGGCAGAATAGTTTTCGTCTCTCTACCCCTATTTCGAACTCACGCATATTAGCCTCAAGGTTAAGCCAGTCAGTCTATCGTGTCAAGGTCTTAATCTACATTATACTCGGCACTAAGTGGGTAGACAGATTCAAGGACGTAACAGTTAGATTTACACAACTTAATATGGCGGGAAGTTTATTTTATGTAAATATTAATAATAATCGAGATATATGGATTCACTTGGTATTATTTGTTTGAATCTTCCCTTTGATGTTTAGGACTGCAATTGATCAGTCTCTTATTAGTATATATGCATACTGTGCGTATTGCCTCGATATAGCCTTGATTCACAAGCATTATAAGCAAAGGTGGATAGTGGCTAGCAGTGGAATCCGGGGATGAGCGTTTCGTCCTATTTGGGACTGGTCAGCTGGATGTACATGCATCTCGGAGTTGGTTTCCACTCTGCGACTCGAACCCAGTACCTTTCGCTTGAAACGCCATCGCGTTATCCGCTCAGCTACTGAATCCTGATAGCCATAAAAATTTTTTCAGAAAATCGTTGTTTATTGAAATACATCCCAAGCTGATGATTGAAGTAGAAAAGTGAATACTTAAGGTTTTCGTTAATTTTTTACGTTGTAATATTATACACACAACAGAATTATTTCCATGAAAATATTGTAACTATTCACAGTTCGTCATCAACTCCTTGACATTTCTACTATTATTATGTGTTCTGATTTTCTAATTGTTCACTGTAACGAGTGGTGAAAAATACATATCATCTAAAAAAATGAGCTAGAAATTCTTGATAAAACATTGCTAGAAACCCAACCTAAAATCATCCTTTATTATTAAAGTTCCTATTAAATAACAGTATAATACTAAAACATATAATCAAAAGGTTTTG
The DNA here is from genome assembly GCF_000237925.1 of Schistosoma mansoni. Lineage (NCBI taxonomy): Eukaryota > Metazoa > Platyhelminthes > Trematoda > Strigeidida > Schistosomatidae > Schistosoma > Schistosoma mansoni. The sequence goes on along the minus strand of NC_031502.1, from coordinate 10,567,197 downwards.
TTTCATTTTTATTAACTGATACAGATCTTGTTAACAATGAACGTATAATCTGAAAGCTTAAACTGTATGGGTAACTAACCATACTATTGTTTAATTTGAAGAAAGAAATAGACATTAGTCTACATTTCCTTTAGGAAGACAAGGAAAAGCGTCCAAGAAAGAAACATAAATAAAGACACTGATGGATTCATCAATACGACTATTTAACTGTATACGTTCAGTTAAATCAGTAGCCAAAAATCCTCAGAGTTTGAACTAAAGTTCATCTGTCATCTGTGAAGTCCAAATCGTCTAGTCGATCACAAAATGTCCATCGTATTCCGTGCTTCTCCTCAGATGTCGAATTCTTCATAATCCAGTCCACCATCAGGAGAAAGAGAAAGAGGGAGAGTAAGCAGCCTTGTCTGACTCCGGTCCTCACTTGGAATGCATCTGTCAGTTGTCCTCTATACACGACTTTGCAGTATAGTCCGTCGTGTGAATTTTGCATGATGTTGATGATCTTCTCATGTACACTATAGTGTCGAGGAATTTTCCATAGGGTCTTCCCATCCACACTGTCGAGTGCTTTCTCACAGTTAAGTATGTCTATGTATAGTGACGATTTCCATTCGATTAATTGTTCATTGATGGTTAGTAGTGCTACGATTCCGTCTGTGCACGACCGACCCTAATGACGCAGGCCAGAAAGCGATAAGTACATGGGCAAATATCATCGAAAGAAGCAAAGATGAAACTCATTGGAGATGGCGGGTAATCCAACCTTCTTTAATCAAGCGTTAATCAATATTTTTAGTCAGACAAGAATAAGTCGCAGACATGTGATGAGTAAGATAAGAAGTCTACACACACCTACGCTTATATAAAAAATAGTCGGGATTAATAAGTGACTAACTAAAAAGATGAAAACTTTACTCAAGATGGATAGATAAATTGGCTTGTCTAGAAATTAGAATAAGGTATATGGGCTTAACATATCAAGCGATACTACAAATAAATGACATCGTCGGACAGAACATTTTCACTTCTAATTAGCATTATAATGAATTAGGATCGAGCCACAAAAAATGTTTCGACTGATTGTTATTCATTTCCATCTTTGTGTCAATCTCGCGTACTATGAATTTGTGAAGATATCTAAAACTGACGATGTACATCGGAAGTTTCATCACTATAAGAACAAATGAGACTATATACAAATATTCCTGAATAGAATGTGGAGCATGTTTGCAGTTACTTCTATATGTGTCTTCAGTGTTTTGCAGCTGGTATATTGTCAGGTCCTACTGCTTTCCCACTCTTGATTTGTCTGATGGCCATTATGATTTCCTCCGTCATTGGTGGAGTGAGATGCATAGGGATGTCTGTGTGTGCTGCCTCGATGTCCGGTGTATTCAATGGAGCAGGTCTATTAAAGAGTTCCTCGAAGTATTCCACCCATCAGTTCCTCTGTTCTTCAGTTTCAGTGATTGTCTTACCCTCTTTATCCTTGACCGATCTCTCTGACTTACTATATTTGCCTACCACTGTCTCCTAGTTCTCACGTCTTCCATTGACCTTGTGAATGTTTTAGTGGTGCAAATATGACCTATCTGATTCTCCGTATTATGATCCGGTGAGACCAATGTAGCTTTGTGTATGCGTTTGTGTGGAAATATAGGGCCACCTATAGCCGCTTTGTTGAGTGCACACAGGTTTGCAAATCTCTCCCCGTTTTCGTTTCTCTCTCCCAGTCCATGTCGTCCCATAATATCTTCATATTCGGTGTTGTCCATTCCGACTTTGGCGTTTAGGTCTCCCATAAGGATGGTGAGTCCCTTTCTTGGATACTTCGCTATCATTGATTTCACCCTCAAATAGAACCATGTGTCCAATGGGTTTCGCTGATTCCAAGTACTGTCAAGTTGTATCTCCTCATTTCCTTTGCTATTTGACTGGTCCTCCCAGCCTCCCACATTGTCTGGATGTTCCATGTACCTATAAAAATTGTTGCTCACTAAATGCTATTAGTAAGTTCCTGGAGTACTAGTTTTTGTATTCTATGAAGTAAACAGGAACTTGGTGGCCTAGCGATGTTAATCGCCTTAAAATCCTGCCTGATACCAAATTCCTGTTTTAAGAGAAACAATTACTTTTAGAAACAAATTTATATTCAGTTCCTGTTGTTTATTTAACAATCGCGTAAACTGTGAATATTGAGAGGATTGATACACGAAAATGATTTTCTCACTAGGTTTCAAATAGACGATTTCCAACGTATTCGTTGGTCAATATCCAAGTACAATAGCATAGACCATTTTGTTCCATCAAATAATCTTTTCCCAAATATCGAAACTCAACTATTTTGATTTTATCAATTTTGGGGGTTTGTGGAGATCGCCGTATTTTCAAAGTTGAATTCACGCGTCAAACTAAGTTAGACCACCATTGAAAACCTGGAAGCACTGCAAGGACGTTTGATCCTAGTATAGGACTCCTCAGCAATGCCTCTTCACGATCCCACACGAGGAACTTGAACCCAGGACCTTCGGTCTCGCGCGCGAACGCTTAACCTCTAGACCACTGAGCCGGCACCTAACGGTGTTAATGTTTAACTTCGATCGATCTGTGATGTCGCTTGATTTTAACTTACCTACGTCATTGTAGACAGGTATTTTCCAGTCACACTAATTAAAATTGTCTCACGGGTGATCTAAACTCCAAAAATTTAAGTAATCATATAATTTACGATTATTATGTATGAATACGAAGAATAATAGTGAATTAAATACAATTAAATAGTAGATGTAAGTGAAGAGTAAAAGATGTCTATTTGTCCCAATTAAAAAAGTTTAAATATACATTAAACAGTTGCACACAACAAGCGAATAAAATCACTAATCTATTTCACCAAATATTAATTAAATTATCATCCATAATTTGAAACTAGTGATTAAATATTTTCGAATGATAAAGTTATCATTAGGGCTGTATAGTAAGTAATAAATCTTGCTAAATGAACGCTCAATCCGATTTCCCGGACGTTTCAATTGACCTCAGGCAAAACAAAGTCGATAAACTGAACACAAAGGAAACGGCACGAACACTGATACTAAGGCATTATTTCACTTCTAAAAAGAAAGTCAAAATGATTCAAGAACACATTATATTTAATATAATTTATTAACAGTTAGATTAATAGTCAAAATTGAACAAATTGAACTGAATAGTATTTAAGAATGAAAATTAATAAAAAAAATTCCATTCGAAACATATAATACAAGGAAGCAACTAGAAAAATCCTTTGAAAACGCTAATGCATGCCATACAGGGGGAATTCAAAACTTAATTCCCTAATTAATAATTGTAACCACAGTATTTTAAAACTGATTCAATCATAACACTGTGATATATAAAAAATTAAACTAATTTATCTGGTGGCAGTCAAAGTTTCGGAAGCATTCGAACCAATTGCCATCATATTCATATTAGCATCATGTTTTACCAACTAAGTTGTGAAAGTCGGCTGATAATAATGTTTTCAGTTTCCCTCAGTAGTAAACTAATGATTTTCGTGTTGATGAGACAACAGTAATGCCGCGAGAAAGAAGTGAGTAGGACTTCCCTGACAGTGTTTGTATACGTGTGGCCATGTGAGACTATTTCTAAATGGGAGGATACTGGCCGACTATACACACATCGAAGTAGGATACTATCCACATTCTGCATTGATTGATTGATTGTGATTATCTAGAAAATGTGTATATCACGAAAGAAGAAGAAACAGATCA
>NC_031502.1:10436967-10563227 GCF_000237925.1 Schistosoma mansoni | reverse complement strand
ACTACGCATCCATCCATCTATCTGTCATTATGTAGTGAAAGATTAGTTTAGTTTAGTCAACTCAAATAACAAACTAAACGATTGCGACTCTCACGACTACAATTAGTAAAAAAAATTTTCTACGGGTTAAATGGAATTAATATTGACTGATGGAGTGTAGTTGCACCACACACATGCTCAAACACAGACATACACACAAACACATACTCTCTTGCTTGATTGACTGATGAATGAATTAATGAATCGAATGGTTTGTTTAATGTTCTGTTTACTTTATGCAATTTAAGCTGTTACCTTTAGTCGTAAATCGGATAAGAATAGTGGTTCACACATAACTAATTTACAAAACGACACTTCACTTTAATTATTTTCGGTATTATTCGGATGTTTTTATCATTTGTGTGTTTTGATTCGACTAACACAATTCAGTAACTATTTGTTTCCAAATAGAGTTTAAGACCGAACATTGGTCAAATGATTGGGTGGTTGCGTCAGACAAACAGAGATTTGAAGGGCCAATCATTCAAACTATTATTTGATATCACTGGTAGATGGAACGACGAAATCTCTAGTCACGACTCAATCTCTTATGCTTTCCATCCACGTACATTGTATCTGGTGCATCTAGAATGTGATTTAATTTCTTGAGTTAAAGGATCATTGGCAGATCTGACATTTGATACTTGCAAACTTCGTCTACGCATGAAAAATTATTTGTCTAATGCTTGCCAGTTTGATTTTTAATTGCTTAATCGAGAAAATAGATGGAGTATGGGTAGATGCATTTCTTCTAGTATATACAGACGAATCTACGATCTTCAGCGTTATCGTCTATAAGGTCGAAATATTCTAACAAGTTTCTTTAAGTAGTCTTTCATCTGCTGAGAAACTCTACTATTGATCACTAGTTAAGTTACTTCATTTTGGGTATGAAATCTAATCCAATGAAAAGTAGTGACTGTTCATATAATAGCTTATGTTTTTCACAAACTAATGAATGGCAACTGTAATGTTTCTTTCTAAATTTATTATTGAATACTACAGACTAAAAATATGACTGGAACTAATTATTTTTTGTTTGTAATTTAGCCAGTTTTTTCTATTCCTTTCACTTACCTCGGTCAATTTTCTTTTTTTGCTTCTTCTTTGGTGGTCCAAATTCAATTTTCTTTACGTCTCAGTTAAACCCTGCAGGTCACCTTTCATTTATTGATAATTGAACTATTTTTTCACTGCATCTTCTGTGGAATATTGACCAAATAAATTATTAGTTTTAGTCAAAATACACTGCGTAACCTGTTCAATAATAAAACTATTTAGACATTAAAAAGAAAGGTGAGAATAAAACGGAACAAAAAAGATTTTCCACTCTTCAAATTGATATTATTCTATGTAGAGTATTTTGTATCGATGGGTTGATAAATGATTTGGGAGTTTTGTTAAATACGCTGAATAAATTAAGTTTGAAGGTGTGTAAATTTTAGTGTAATTGTATATTTATGCGTACCGTACTCAAATTTGCACAAAAAGTAACTAGAAAGATATGTGTAGCTATACATAGATTAAAATTAGCAAACAAATGTAAGCAAAATTTCGGTTAATAGAAATTAGATTTGTTTTCAAACATACTATTCATCGCAGACAATATTCACGTGAATAAGGACTGGAAGATAAAAAGGAAATTACAACTGTTTCCCTTAACTTTGTAAAGATTTAGCAGTGCTGATCGACACGTTCAGATCGCACACAACCAACAGTTATTCGATTTCACGTCGAGCAGACAATTTTATTAGCCACGGGGATGGAGCAAATTTATACCAAAAGTCAATTCATAACCAGACATTATCTAGATTTACTGTCTCACTGACAAGATGACTGCTTGTGCATAGCAAAGTTTCAAACGTTATATTCGGTATACTATGTTCGAAATAAATATTCTAAATCTACTTGCTTTCCAGAGTATGCAAAAGAAGTACATATACACTTTTATTACATGGTGTATCTCTGAACTGCGAATGTACGTTTCAAATATATCATACTCAGATTTTGTGAAGTTTTATTTTTGTTTAAGAAATAAACTAGTTACAAATTGATTTTACTATCAAGCTTGATCACATCATTTCATCTTATGAATGCTAATGAACTTTACGATACTTAACACAAAACACGACCGTACAAATGATCGTTTGACCTCAACAATTCACCTGGAAATCAAATGAAGTTATGATTAACACTCATTTTTAACTAATCTCATACTATTATAAGTGGATATTACACTGCAACTTTTGTGATCAGAGATAAAAAAAAACATCAGGAATAAAATGTATGGTTTGGTACGAAGATTTAGAAAGACAGTAACAAATGTGAGTGCTTGATTCTCGATGGAACTACAATTTGGGTCGAAATAGAAAAATTCTAGTCACAACAGAACTGGAGACAAGTAAACGTCATGTGGATGCAGAAGTCTATAATGTTATGAATAAATTATTTGGGCGTCAATTCTTCTGAGATACTGAGATGTGTACACTAATTGGCCACTAAATAGTAAGATCTCATGTATTTAGTTGGAATATTTTCCATATGACGTGTTTCAGTCCCATCCATCCATTGTCACGTTACCGTTTAAACATAATATTCTTTGCTAGAATTGGAATGAATAAGACTACATCTTATCATTGTATTTGATGAAATCGATGAAGCCACCAACAGTGGACAAAAGTATTGCTAGTAATAACAATGATAATAACAATAATAACTATAGTAATAAGAAAAGTGGTAAGTTTCGGTTTGTGCATATAGGTAATCTCTCTGAACCAAGACAAAATGCATCATAAAACAATCGAGAATAGACAGGTTATTAGTTTGGATTACCTCAAATAAGTCAGCCATAGTCACGCTCTATCAGAAAGTTGATGCCAATAGTGTTATAATGTTTCCAAATATGAACTCCCCTATAAGTACTACGATCCGATCATTCACTGGTCCTCACAGGTAAAACATTCGTGACTGAGGATCGAGTATATCAGGTTGTGCTTAGAGAATGAGTTATCTCCAGAAAAAGAGCGATTTGCGGTTCTGGGTATATTCTAAAGTATCGCAGGACTAAATGTTCATGTCATTCAAACTCTAAATCATTCCTTATCCAGTTTTATAGTGTATAGATAGCACAACGACAACAGATAAACTCAGATGGACTGAAAATCGGTTTCATTACTATTTAGACTGGTGAACATAAATTTTCTATTCACATGGTGAGACATGAAAGTATTGGCTACAATGACAATTCTAGGACATTTCAATCAAAAGATCATGTTCAAGTATGTGCATTGCCAGAGTCTGTTGACACAAAAGCTAAAGTCATTGTTTCAATAATGTTAATTACTGTAAACGTTAATCATACGTTCAATCACTATGTGCCATCATGATACTTATCGTTTCTCATCCACTTCAAATGCTTCTTCCCGTTATCACAGTACGTTGACACAAGAAATTAGATCACATTCTAGATGCACCAGATACAATGTACGTGGATGGAAAGTATAAGAGATTGAGTCGTGACTAGAGATTTCGTCGTTCCATCTACCAGTGATATCAAATAATAGTTTGAATGATTGGCCCTTCAAATCTCTGTTTGTCTGACGCAACCACCCAATCATTTGACCAATGTTCGGTCTTAAACTCTATTTGGAAACAAATAGTTACTGAATTGTGTTAGTCGAATCAAAACACACAAATGATAAAAACATCCGAATAATACCGAAAATAATTAAAGTGAAGTGTCGTTTTGTAAATTAGTTATGTGTGAACCACTATTCTTATCCGATTTACGACTAAAGGTAACAGCTTAAATTGCATAAAGTAAACAGAACATTAAACAAACCATTCGATTCATTAATTCATTCATCAGTCAATCAAGCAAGAGAGTATGTGTTTGTGTGTATGTCTGTGTTTGAGCATGTGTGTGGTGCAACTACACTCCATCAGTCAATATTAATTCCATTTAACCCGTAGAAAATTTTTTTTACTAATTGTAGTCGTGAGAGTCGCAATCGTTTAGTTTGTTATTTGAGTTGACTAAACTAAACTAATCTTTCACTACATAATGACAGATAGATGGATGGATGCGTACATATGGATATATTGAAAATAAATATAGTCACGAGTACAAACACTTAATGGATTATTGTAAATATGCTTGTTTGTAAATCCGATGATGTATTTTAGTCTGTGATGTTAGCCAAGTATTTGTGTGCCAATAATTGCCAATAGCAAGAATCTACATCCAGGTGTCATCAGAAATCGGTATCAGCTTTGTGACATTTGTAAATCAGAGAGAATTGGCCATATGTTCCAACTCGGTCCTATTTTAGTCGATAAAGAACACTCACAGAGTCACTTCTTATTAGACCTATGATGTTCAGGTGTCGTATCATGTTCGAAGGCATTGTCACCTAATCAGAACCTTTGTATCCAGTAACATTTTTCTATGTGTGGTGTTGAGAGACTGTTGAGACACTGTCTTCTATTGATTGAATAGCTGGTATTATGCACTTGCTTAGATCGGGAGATAGACATATGTTGCTGTTTAGGTTCGCGAGTCTCGTTGGGAGCAGTCAGAAACTAGAATTAGAGGGGTGTCCAGTGGTCGGATGAGAGACAGGTACCATCGATGGTAAAGAATGGTGGTCATGGGATATCGTGAGCTCACTGAGGCTAGAAATATAAATTACTGATGTCAACTTGGAGGTGTAAAGCTAACATATTCTTCGAGAGGCGTGGAACACCTGGGTTCGAATCCCGGAGGAGATTTCAGTGTTCTGTACTGAAAAGTCTCAGGCTAGGATGAAACACCTTTCCAGCAGTTGATCTAACTGATCCTGTGTAAACTATAAACTGCATACTAATAAAGAACTAGTGTTTATCGGTATGTTCATTTCTTCTCGGCTTGCTAACCTGTTTATTTGTTGTTCTCCAGAGACAGTGTCAGAAGGAAAGACAATAAAACACAAATATGAGTGAATTTGTTTGTTAGTGAAAAAACAACCGGTTTAATACTTAGTCGTTATTTCTTTATAGTTGAGGAATGTCTAAGTCGTTTTCATTCATTCATTACTATTATTATTACGATTATTATTATTATTATTATTATTATTATTGTTACTTTAGAATATATATTGGTAATTATATACATATGCTTTGGTATATATCAATTAAGTGTTCATTCAATAGAGTTGTTGAGATTAATACTCATGTATTTCTACACACCACCGATTGTTCATTGATTTGTTGAGCTTTTCACAAAACCCAATCGTATGACTTTTGTTAGATGTGCCTATGTGTTAATTAAATTATCCCGGTTAGCTCAACTTTTTACAGACAAAATACTTATAGTAGTCCGAAAGAAAAATAAAACTAATGTCTGTTTGTCTACGTTTTATCTTCTAAAAGTTGAAGTGCATTCAGTACATAATGAATTGATCAGCGATTTTGTACTCATTGACGAGTATACAGTAGAATGAGTGTTACAAACCAACATTTTTTGTATTTCATATTTAGTTTCACTAAAGATATAGGAGAGAGAAATAGGAACGAAATATTCTGTGCTCTGGTCTGGTCTGGTATTGTATTGTATATATATCTAGTAAATATTTCAATGTCACGTTAGTCAGTATGTTGAATGATAATGTTGACATGCTTGTTACACGGAGATAATTTAATAACCTTGAAATTCAACAGGATAGCATCGAGTTGATTTAGTTGTAGATGGTCAAAAGTTAAAATGCACATGTCTGTAACTGTATAGGACTCCAGTAATATACAGTTCATCGGAAACACATGGAATCGTGAAGGTCAAATGTGAAGAGGAAGACCAAAGAACATATTACGTCGACAAACGGAGACAGAGATGAGAAAAATGAACAAGAATTGGATAGAACTAGAAAGGAAGACCCAGGACAGAGTGGGTTGGAGAATGTTGGTCGGTGGCCTATGCTCCATCGGGGGTAACATCGGGGGTAACAGGCGTAAGTAAGTAAGTAAGTAAGTAGGTAAGTAAGTAAGTAGGTAAGTAAGTAAGTAGGTAAGTAAGTAAGTAAGTAAGTAAACAAGTAACACCTAACTGAAAATGCAGTGTGAGTAGTGGTAATAATATTATGGAACGGTAAAATAATAACATCAATCATAATAATAGTGAAATTATTATTATTATTATTATTATTGTTATTATTATTATTATGTTCAGTAGTTTGTGGAGATATGTGAAATCTCAGAATAGTTCTCATCATGTTTTAAAATGAGATGGAGAACAATTCAGTACCAAGGAGTACTAAACAACCGTTTCATTCTACTTTAAAATACATTAACAGTGAATATAAATAAATCCTCACCGGATTTAACCTAGGACCATCACATCTTGAGATGAGTATAATATTATTTGGTGACTGCTTCGGTATCTAGTGTCAGCACTTGTAAAATCAGAGAAATCATGATATGGTTCAACCCTCTTCCAATGGCATAGGCCTGGAATTGTTTCATTAAAGAATTGATCGACCTCACAAATTTCCACTACAAATCGTGGAAACTCATCCGTTAGCCAGTAGCCAGTGAGCACAAGATTGTCGTTCAATTAGCCAGTTTCTATAAGTTTGTTCACTATGATGAGCGCCGTCATCGAAGCCTGGTGTTAGACGAAAAGCCATCGAAAACACAAAGATCTGTCCTATTATTATTACTCCTACCATTGTGTACACTTCAACTAACATGAAATCACTTCAAATTTACATATCGACCTGATCACAACCATCACATTTAGATAATTTCCTAGTTGTTTCATATTATGTTTCTGCACTATGCTATCACTTGTAAATGCATTTTCAATACTCAAATGATGAGGGAAAGTCGAGCACGACTTCAAACAGGTTCTTCCTTAATCCAATACCGTTTGTCAATACATACCCTTTGTGACGTTAAAACATCAGTCTATAAGTTACCACTCGGTAGGTAGACAGGTCTTGATAAACTTGGTCTCCTCATTACTCCGTGTCAAACTGTGTAGAATAGTAATTACCAGTATATTGACTGCTACTTTGATAAGTGTTCAAGTGAAGTTCAATTGTCCACATTTTTACTCTTAGTCGATTCACATTAGAGAATGAGGATCATTCAATGTTACAGATTATATCTGTCTCCCTACCACCTTAATCGGGCTCCAGAGATTTCGGCTTTGCACTAGGAATTCAATAATCTTTCTCGTAGTTAATCACCAGTAATCGTTGGATCGTTCGTGGATGCACACTACTGACGAGTCCCATAACTAGAATGTCTAGCACTTCCTGACTTTTACTGGTCCTCTTATCAATCTCAACCCAATGATGACAAAGTTAATTTCTACATATTTGTAGAATTTTCGGGTCCGACATCAAGTTTCGTCAACGTTCAACTAGTTGATGATGTTTGCGTATCCAAATTTATGTGCATATCGAATGTTGGTAACTGTAACGAAAGTTGAAAATTAGTCGTTTGCTTCCCTGCGCTTTAATTAGAGGTTTCGATTTCCTGTCCTTCTTTTCTAGTGGCTGAATACAACTAAAATAATTACTATTTTAATGAGATATGAGTATTCGTGTCTAGTCATTATCAACAAAATCATCATTAACTGAGACTAATTAGTTCTATCATCCTCTAATTATTACTCGGCATCAATTGAATGTCTCGTTCCTATCTTTTATAATCTATGACCTCTTGATAATAACTGTCTTAGTCCGAATTTTCATTATGATATTAAAATGACAGTCATAAGTGCATATCATTCTAGTTTCCTAATCTACTGTTAAACTATAATAGACTAGTTCATTAACGACGAGATTGTAGATTTCTATTCCTCATTATTACATCTCATTGGATTAGAATTACCATGTATTATTATGATGTATTGTTATTGTTGCAATTACTGATATTATTATTATCATTATTATTCGTACTAGTACAAGTAGTAGTAGTAGTAGTAGTAGTAGTAATAGTAGTAGTAGTAGTAGTAGTAGTAGTAATAGTAGTAGTAGTAGTAGTAGCAGTAGTAGTAGTAGTAGTAATAGTAGTAGTAGTAGTGGTAGTTATAGTAGTAGTATCGTTTCGAATGTAACTTGAGTTGCAAACCGTTTGTAGTAAGACAAATGTTGCAAGTTGGAGGGAACGTGTTTAAGCGAAGTAGGTCGTGATATGAATATGAATTGCTGTGGTGATTATTAGTTTCATTATTGTTGATACTATTGTACTTAAATATCTCTCATCAACACGAAAATCATTAGTTTACTACTGAGGGAAACTGAAAACATTATTATCAGCCGACTTTCACAACTTAGTTGGTAAAACATGATGCTAATATGAATATGATGGCAATTGGTTCGAATGCTTCCGAAACTTTGACTGCCACCAGATAAATTAGTTTAATTTTTTATATATCACAGTGTTATGATTGAATCAGTTTTAAAATACTGTGGTTACAATTATTAATTAGGGAATTAAGTTTTGAATTCCCCCTGTATGGCATGCATTAGCGTTTTCAAAGGATTTTTCTAGTTGCTTCCTTGTATTATATGTTTCGAATGGAATTTTTTTTATTAATTTTCATTCTTAAATACTATTCAGTTCAATTTGTTCAATTTTGACTATTAATCTAACTGTTAATAAATTATATTAAATATAATGTGTTCTTGAATCATTTTGACTTTCTTTTTAGAAGTGAAATAATGCCTTAGTATCAGTGTTCGTGCCGTTTCCTTTGTGTTCAGTTTATCGACTTTGTTTTGCCTGAGGTCAATTGAAACGTCCGGGAAATCGGATTGAGCGTTCATTTAGCAAGATTTATTACTTACTATACAGCCCTAATGATAACTTTATCATTCGAAAATATTTAATCACTAGTTTCAAATTATGGATGATAATTTAATTAATATTTGGTGAAATAGATTAGTGATTTTATTCGCTTGTTGTGTGCAACTGTTTAATGTATATTTAAACTTTTTTAATTGGGACAAATAGACATCTTTTACTCTTCACTTACATCTACTATTTAATTGTATTTAATTCACTATTATTCTTCGTATTCATACATAATAATCGTAAATTATATGATTACTTAAATTTTTGGAGTTTAGATCACCCGTGAGACAATTTTAATTAGTGTGACTGGAAAATACCTGTCTACAATGACGTAGGTAAGTTAAAATCAAGCGACATCACAGATCGATCGAAGTTAAACATTAACACCGTTAGGTGCCGGCTCAGTGGTCTAGAGGTTAAGCGTTCGCGCGCGAGACCGAAGGTCCTGGGTTCAAGTTCCTCGTGTGGGATCGTGAAGAGGCATTGCTGAGGAGTCCTATACTAGGATCAAACGTCCTTGCAGTGCTTCCAGGTTTTCAATGGTGGTCTAACTTAGTTTGACGCGTGAATTCAACTTTGAAAATACGGCGATCTCCACAAACCCCCAAAATTGATAAAATCAAAATAGTTGAGTTTCGATATTTGGGAAAAGATTATTTGATGGAACAAAATGGTCTATGCTATTGTACTTGGATATTGACCAACGAATACGTTGGAAATCGTCTATTTGAAACCTAGTGAGAAAATCATTTTCGTGTATCAATCCTCTCAATATTCACAGTTTACGCGATTGTTAAATAAACAACAGGAACTGAATATAAATTTGTTTCTAAAAGTAATTGTTTCTCTTAAAACAGGAATTTGGTATCAGGCAGGATTTTAAGGCGATTAACATCGCTAGGCCACCAAGTTCCTGTTTACTTCATAGAATACAAAAACTAGTACTCCAGGAACTTACTAATAGCATTTAGTGAGCAACAATTTTTATAGGTACATGGAACATCCAGACAATGTGGGAGGCTGGGAGGACCAGTCAAATAGCAAAGGAAATGAGGAGATACAACTTGACAGTACTTGGAATCAGCGAAACCCATTGGACACATGGTTCTATTTGAGGGTGAAATCAATGATAGCGAAGTATCCAAGAAAGGGACTCACCATCCTTATGGGAGACCTAAACGCCAAAGTCGGAATGGACAACACCGAATATGAAGATATTATGGGACGACATGGACTGGGAGAGAGAAACGAAAACGGGGAGAGATTTGCAAACCTGTGTGCACTCAACAAAGCGGCTATAGGTGGCCCTATATTTCCACACAAACGCATACACAAAGCTACATTGGTCTCACCGGATCATAATACGGAGAATCAGATAGGTCATATTTGCACCACTAAAACATTCACAAGGTCAATGGAAGACGTGAGAACTAGGAGACAGTGGTAGGCAAATATAGTAAGTCAGAGAGATCGGTCAAGGATAAAGAGGGTAAGACAATCACTGAAACTGAAGAACAGAGGAACTGATGGGTGGAATACTTCGAGGAACTCTTTAATAGACCTGCTCCATTGAATACACCGGACATCGAGGCAGCACACACAGACATCCCTATGCATCTCACTCCACCAATGACGGAGGAAATCATAATGGCCATCAGACAAATCAAGAGTGGGAAAGCAGTAGGACCTGACAATATACCAGCTGCAAAACACTGAAGACACATATAGAAGTAACTGCAAACATGCTCCACATTCTATTCAGGAATATTTGTATATAGTCTCATTTGTTCTTATAGTGATGAAACTTCCGATGTACATCGTCAGTTTTAGATATCTTCACAAATTCATAGTACGCGAGATTGACACAAAGATGGAAATGAATAACAATCAGTCGAAACATTTTTTGTGGCTCGATCCTAATTCATTATAATGCTAATTAGAAGTGAAAATGTTCTGTCCGACGATGTCATTTATTAAAGCTGTACAATTATTTATATGATAGGTGTGAAATATAATTTACCTCTACAGGAATATAAAATAAGGTAGAAGGGAAATTAACGTATGTAAAAAATGATTACCGGGATCAGAATGGATAGTTAGGATATTGGTTAGATATGTTATTTACTCTCTTACGCCTGTTATCCCTCATATGCCGCTTACCAATGGTAATATATGGGGTTAGATATAACAGCTCTGGAAACAAAAACCATGCTGAAATTAGTGAGTTGTCAAAGACTCTGCTAAGCACATATTTCTTATCCAACTTATCTCAGAGCCTGTTTGTTTGACTCTGTGAATCAGTTTGAATAAAGATTCTGGGTTAAATTACAATGTGATCAACAACAGAACGTTTGGTTGAATTATATTAACATTCATTTAACCATACTGAGTAGTTTCAGAAATGTATTTGGAAGGAGTACGCTTTGTAGTCTGTAGGAGCAAGTAAGTGATAGACACACATTAAGGTAGCTCAAAGTAGCAGCTTATGTTTGTGATACAACTAATATTTTCAATAAGTGAAAAGCTTTTTGACATCCGGTTTTTCAAACTCGTCGCTGATGTATCTCCAATGACTTCAATGCTCATGAATAAAATGGCGATGTTGGTGTTGTTGGCGATTCTTTCCATTTAACGTTTAGATCCTAGGTTACTATCAATAAACTTGAGAGAAATGCTATTTTACATTTGTGTTTGGTGGTTTCTACTCAATTTCCTGTCAACTATTTCTTTATCTAGATTCATTTAGCTCTCGTGGATCGAGAGTATAATGAAGTTTCTCTTACTGCTCAACATAACACAACTTTATAAGTTCCTATGATGCCTACTTCAGGTTAGCCTTTCGTAAGTTTATCCTCGTGTAAAATGACCATAAGTACGGTTGTACAAATTTAGTAAGTGACATCGTCGAACCAAAAATTTCCCTCTTTGAATTATCTTTATTTTGTTTTATTGACCCAACATACTTCTTTCAATGTTATTCAATGCGTTCAAATAATTTAATTTAGCAAATTTAGCCAATGCTCTGCTTTAAGAAAGGTAGCAGAATCTTTCTAAAGCTTACGATCAGTTTTATTCCATGGACGGAAATGAATATACTTCAAAAGGCTTTGTTAAATTTTATTGTTTTCCATGATGGTCCTGAATGTACTTATACTTTATGTGTGTGTGTGAGTACTGTTGGAAATTTTTGAATTAGAACTTTTAATACTATTCAGTGCTCTCTATTTTAAACCACCTGATGTCAGTCTGTGACTTGAACTAAAGTAAATTTCTGCCAACAGAAATTTCATTTATAAAATATTGTGAAAAGTGAACGGAAGTCGAGCACCAAGTAAATCTATAGAGATCTCCAAATTATCTGAGCCTCAATAACATGTCTCTGTTTTATTAACAGAAAATATAGTTATACGCATTCTAAACCGAGAACCTAATTATAATATCATGCTAAATTTCATTAATTTCAAGGAAAGCTCGGTTTGTCTTTGGAAACGAGACCTTTTATTACGTATCGCATGATTTTTCAATTCAATTAACTACAATTGACAGACTTTAATCAATCCATTTTTCAGTAACGTATCAGGATCTTAATTATTACATTCAACGAATTTTATCTGAGAGTAGAGATGGATTAAAGATCGATACACGATTTGTCATAAACACTTATGTACTTTTTATCTATTTATCTAGGGTCACATTAAAACAACCGATATGATCTTATCATGCAGCAGTTATACATGTTTATCATAGTTATTCTATATTATTAAACTCTTATAAAATGATATGTCATAATTTGAATATACTTTTGCACATATGAGGGCAGTTAATTGTCAACCTAACATGTTCTGGCCTGTTATTGAGGTCTGTCAGAAATTGGATGTAAATCACAGTGTACTGGCCCATCTTTATAAAGTTAAAGGTCAAATAATATAATTTCATTATCAAACATGTTTTATTATTTATATATACTGGTTGTTTAGAACTTCCTGTTGATGTTTAAAACCACAATTGATCAGTCACTTTCGGTATGTTACAACTATCCCAATATATAGTCACATACTAGGAATGATGTGAAAGGTGAATTTCATAACCAGACAGCTCAGACCAGGAGAGATAGAAAAGGAGCCCAGAAGATAGGCTTAGAACGATGATATTTAGTCATAACGTATCTGCTAACTTGACACATCTAAAGAAGGGGTGGAAAAAAGCTTTTTTAGTCCGAGTATAAATGCATTTGGTAGATTAAACAAAATGCCAAAATTACTTTAATCGTAATATTGATGTCCACCGTTTGTTAAAGGAACTAAAATTTACGAACTCAAGGATTTACGTCAACTATCCCACTTTCTCACTGAGACGAACCCTACTGGATGCAGCTATCATTTGGAATCATTTTGTTTGTGGTAATATAAGTAGGACACGAATCAGTGAGTAAATCAAACTGTGGTCCAAATGCTTTGACATTTTCGAAAGTTCGAAAAATTCGTTAGTGAGTGATCATATTTTCCAACGGATTCATGAGAGACCAATTATTTCCCTAATGTTGTGAAATGAATGTAGCTACTCAGCCTACTGCAAAACAAGTGACACATTTGAAACCACACTTTGTTAACTTACCCTTCCATTTATCCGATTCTCTTAATCGCGTAGCTTGTGGTATCCCAAATTGTTTTCATTTGCTTCCGTCATTAAACATCAGTGCATCTTACATACTTATTGATTTGCCGGTTTATTTTTTCGTCTGTCTTCTTTTCCTTCAGATTGTCACAGACATGCCGCCCTTCATACGTTCTCATTATACAGCAGACTTACAGATTATCTATGAAAGATTGAACGTTAAAAAGTAGCCGGTTTTGATTTCGAACGGCACTTTCACATATGTTATCATCAAGTTAGATTACTAAGGGAATTTCCATAGAGTTGTTTTCTAAATGATCTTGCTGACTGCATGGAATCCCATAGTGGAAAGTGTATTTATCTTTTTCTTATAGGTTTCGCGAGAGATTATAATGAGGGTTGATTATTGATAGTATTGACTTCTTCATTTGAGAGATCGTTTATTTAACAACATTTGAATGTGACAATAACTTTATGTAATTATTGTTACCGATGGGGAATTTAGAAATGGTTGCATAGTGAAAACTTATGCACATGAAAGTTATACTAAGGATAATTTTAACCAGATGTGATAGTAGAGAGTGTCAGTGGTTGCCACTTTAGTTTTTACAGACCTGTAATAGTCGAATGTAGACATTCAACACACAATAAACAAACCACATTATCGTATGTCGTGAATTATATTAAATTCATATTCTATGCAATAGTGATAATAAACGACTGTCAAAAAGATTTAATAATCCGCTAACATAATCTTAGATTATTTCTTAGTTCATATTGTTTTATACCACTCATAACTGTAGGTCATCATACTTGGGTGCGGTTCGCCGAACCATTTTATCTTAGTATTTAGACAGTATCACACATATCTCATCTTAAAGTTTGTTCTGATTATGCAATTCAGTATGAGACTGAACAATTCCATTGTTAATAGACCCTTTTGCGAAAATCTGGATATTTTGTTCTCTACAACAAATTATTTACAAATCACCTGCTTTACACGACAATTTACTTGTCATGAGCACCTATAAAGCCTTATTTGCCGAATAAATGTGTATCTTACGTAACCAAAATACACAGACAATTAATATATGCGGACTGTTTTATTGCAATAGACGATCAGATAACCAATGTCTGATTTGCTCGATGTACTGAAAGTGGTAGCTAATATAATGAATAAATTATAGTTTTAGTAATATATTTTTAGGAACATATTTGTACTGCATAGAATATTGGTCTGTTTGACAACTATTGGTAAATATAATTTACGAAAAAAAGTAAGATTGACTAAACAAACAATGAAAACTGGAAAGAAAACTATTTGAATACATTTTCTCTATGCTTTCCAAAAAGATATAAATAACATGTCTGAAAGAATAAGTCCTATCTTTTAAATTTTCATGGCATCTATATTTGACAGAAATTAGTTGGTGTATAAGTGTTTTTGAATGGTTTTTTAAAGTTGAGGAGAATTTTAAAACACCCTTGAGAAAAAGTTAAACTTGTTAAAATATTTACAAGAGAAGTATTCAGTAAATTTAAAGCTGAGAAACCTTTGTCTAATTTATTTTGCTGACCCCAAACCTTTGAGGTAACTCATCTAACTAATGAAATAACTGTCACAAATGTAGTGTTAGTATAATATTAAAAAAATAATCTGTTTAAATTCATTCAGTATTGTTTGTTTGAATCTTCCCATCGATGTGTTAGGACTGCAACTGGTCAGTCTCTAATTGGCGTTTGAAGCGAAAGGCACTGGGTTCGAGTCCCAGAATGAACATCAACTGTGAGATGCAGCTACATCCAGCTGACGAGTCCCAAATAGGACGAAACGCGCGTCCTGGATTCCACTGCTAGCCACTATCCATCTCTGCTTAATAATCTGTTTAGTCACTTTTTAGCTACAGAATTTAGATTTCTCGATATTTAATCGTTTATGCACTAAACTGTACCATATTTAAATGCAAACTTATTACTGGTACGTTTTATTACTCATCAGACAAACATTTAATTTCATGGAATACAATTTAATAGTGTAATATATGCTCTTACTTCTGTACCATATTCAAAATAAATTACTTCTTTACTTAAATAAAGCAACATATTATCACAACTAGATAATTAAACATAAGTTTGTGTACTTGTCCTTGATTTATGTCATTTGCGTGTAGACTGGTGAAACTTCCCAGTTTTTAAATTAAAATCGGGTAGATTAAGGTTCAAACATATAAACGCTTTATTCAAAAAACCACTTGGCCACCCACATAAATATCGACTAACTCGTTTAACAAAGACTAAATCAGTTCATTTTATTTTGTGTTAATGAATCTATTGAACTGTCTTGATTGGTTCAGGTTGAACTGCCAAAATTCTCAGTCATTTACATAAAAAAAACTATAAAAAAATTGGCAGACAATTTCTCACTCTGATTGATATAGTCTTATTCGGTTTCCATAGATTTTCTCTCTACGTTTGTATTTGGATATTCTTTATTGATTCTAAATTGTTAACAAGAAAGGTTCCTCGAGAAATTAATGGTTAATCACAACTATTCATATTATACACTAAAATAATAATTACGCCCACTCACAGTCTGAAATTCAAAATTTTTCACATAATGTTTTATTATCCTGCCAAGAAAATGACATTAAGATTGTTCACATGTTGTAGATGTCTCAAAAGTGCAGCATAGAATTTAAAATAATGTCCTTGATAACCAATTTACCCAACATCTGAATTAGTGGTTAAAGCATTACAGTTAAGTAGACCGACTAGTGTTAATTAGCCCTCATACAAAAAATAAGAATGAAAGTTGTGTACCAATTTCCACCTGATCGGAGTATCATGTTCAACATGTGCTGGCGTTAATAGCATACTCTTTTACTTAATTATAACTTTATATTGGAATACATTCCGTACCCACATTCAATTTTGTATAAACTTCGATGACAAATATTGGATAAGAAGAGAAATTAAGTGCATTTCACAGAGTTCAAATAGTGTTGAGCTCAAGTAGCACTAAATTTACATAACTTTCCTACGTGAAACAGATAATCACATTAATTCGCTTGTATATTTCAAAGTGACTATTCTAGAAATATGAAATAACTTCAAAAAACAGTTTGGTTGGCTGAAATACACACACAAATTTCGTTTCTATAATAACACATTCTTATAACAAGTATTAACAGTATTAATCTACATGAGCCAAAATTAATGTTGCGAATTTTTTTCTTCTATTTTGCAGTTGTTTTTATATTGTCCTTTCTAATAACCATTCATCATAAATAACTAACATCATCCTAATATACTCTTCGTTATACTTTGTTTACCTGGCTCAACTGACATTTGTGCAATCAAACATCAATAATTAACCCAGATACGATAATAATCCAACCTGTCTATAAAAATAAACTGGAATTAGAGTAACAACCTCATAATTCTATTGTGACGTTATCTCTTGCTTTGTTCATTACTAAATAGATTACTTATCCTCAAGAACATATAACCGGATAATTTTATTTATAGAGTGTTTAAATAATAAATGATTTATTTACTTGTCAGTAGGTTTTCTTAAATAACAGCACTGAATAATCAATAAGTAACGACGAATGCAATATTGTAAAATCCTTACTACTGATAAAAATCTACCAGTCGCGAGATTGGCAGACTTGAAGAGACTTCGATTCTAACCATTAAAATCTAGATTAAACTGTGTAGTTGTTTAGTCCCCATATGGGGCTTATCAGTAATATCCACCAGTGACCCCTTCACGGAACAAAACCAGGATATTCTGATCTAGCTGCTAGCGTCTGTTTTTTGGTTGTTGAGTTGACATCCCAGGTGGTTTACTGCCAACTCCAGTCTTTAATCTTTTCTAGTTTTCAGTAGCTGTTATACTAAAGCCAAATTCTCACTGAAGCGAAACTTTCATGTACTTCATTTGTTGGTGATTGTATGGAATGAACAGTATAAGACAATATTATTAGTGATTTTTATTATGCATTAGAGGACAGATAAAAGAGCGAAGCACCATACTGTTGTTTTTTCCTAGTTTTTGCCTTCGATTCATGATCTCAATCAAAAACTCAACAACCACCACAACCCCATACTGATTATGCCTTCTAATTGACGTACACAAACAATTTAAAGTGGATCTATATCAGTATTTTCAGATCTGGTCGAGATGACAACATTCACAAAAAGTGTCATACAGTGATACGTATGACATTAATTTTATACCATGGATACTTTACATTCATTTACTCCAAATTCTTTAAATGGTTACCTAACTTGGATTTTTTTAATTTACCAATAAAAATTAACATTCCAAGTATTCAGACAGGTAATTAACATTTTCTTTACTAATATAACGAATGATTATTCTCAGGAGCTTATGTATTGTATTGGAATTTGGCAATCATTCACTGTTTTGAACGGTCGGCAGAAAATGATGTAAACGTCTCTCCGTTTTCCAAAATGTTCTCTCTAATTTCTGCTAATTTGTGTAAACGTAGAAAACCTAGATATGATAAATGCAAAAGTCCATACGTAGTGGTGTTGGGTGATTTATGAGTTATTTTTAGAATGCCTGTGATGACCTTCTAAAGCCTACTGGTCCTAAAGTTAGATATGTCTTGATACACTAGGTTATTTAATCATACAACACTGTGGCGACAACGTGTGAGTTTGATTACCGGTGATTTGATCTTGCTGGTAGACTATCTTGATAACTCGACTAAATAGTCTTTTATGCGGACGTTGACTGACTGAGCAGGTATTTTCTTATCTCATAAACCAACACAAAAAGAAGATAAAATATGGTAGTACGATCCCTGTCTCTGGATCAATTCCTAGTCGGGCATACAGGGCTCGTGAATGAATTTCTGTAAATTAGGATAAAAGACATGAGAAAGTTTATAGATCAAACAAACTCTTATGATTTTGAGAATAAAGAAATCACATAAAACAATGTTATGAAACATAGCTTTCTAAGTTTACTATTCTTCTTTATTTGTCTCGCCATAATAATACCAAAATAGAACTTGTTAATTTTACTTAGAATTGATTGAACCGCATGGAATCATTTATTTACAAATTAATTTTATTCAGTAGAGCCCCGAACTGTTTTCTCCATCAAGGAACTCGTTCAGGAAGGTGTCAAGGAAAAAATGCAGCTTTGGATCACCTCATTGTGCATCTACCAGTGTACTTGCTCTTGTGGAACAGATTATATTGGCCGTACAAAGCGAGTACTTGGTAAACGAATATCCGAACACAACCCTGATGGTCATCTGAAGGAGAATATAAATTGTTTAACGGTCCAATTCTTGAACACGTGGTCAATTCTCGTCACATCCCATTGCATGAATCTTCTTTCAAAACCCTCTACAAAGTAGAAAGAATTGGTTCAAAAAACGTCTAGATGAGGAATTTATGCACAGCCGAGGCTATAGAAATTCACCATTTCAAACCTGAACTCTGCGTATAGAACAGCCATGTTCAATTCCTTATTTTCCCAAGGTCGTAGCACCCCTTTTAATCTCACATATTAACTTGTTAATTATTAAATTCTTCTTCCTCTCCTTTTTTATTAAGTAGACAGATATCTTTATCTTTTATTCCATAAATTATTACCTTTTATCACTATTACATAACGTAAGTTCTTGATGACTTTTGATTGCTTTGCTAAATGATGCAATCTTTTTTATTCAAGACTTGCAAATTTTATTTACAGTGAAATAACAACCTTCTATTTATAAATTATTATACCCAAAAGGTGGTCTGCTTGAGCATCTGGGCTATCTGTTCCTGCTATTTAGATATTTCTAATTTTGTTTGTTTTAATATATCATTGTGGCTATGAATCTCATAACCTATGCAGGTGCGTTTCTGAAAAGTGTACAACCTTTCTTTGTACAAGTTACAAAATGCCCAATCAGAGATATCGTGGTCGCTGGCAATATGCAGCCAAAAGAATGTACATTATTTAGATGTTGATTGACTGGACTGCTCACTTCTAACTGGCGGTCACTCAATATTTATCGTCAGGATCGATCAAGAAGTAAGAAACGGAAACTTGTTGAAATACATTGTCCTGAGAATTCTATATTGTAACAAAAATATAATACTGAATAAAGCTAGTGATAATAGTAATAATAGTAATAAACTTTCAATAGTTTTTTTCTTTATTATGCAACATCACTTCATTTGCATTGACTCTCATCTGAATAAGTTTGACTATTTTCGATAATCTTATAAATCCCCTTTATTTTAATATAAAATATTACATGTAAAAAGTTACCCATAAATACGATGGTATAGCTTCAAAAAATGCTATCATAGAAAAAAAATTCTTCGCTGAAACATCTTTATTCTTCTTACAAATAAATTGTCTCATTATCTGTAGTACGATATTTAGGTGTATTATTTGATTGGTTAGATGATTACATAATATAATGCACCATAAACTGATGAAGAGAAATTGAAAAAAACTAAATGAAAATCGATGGGATCGGTCTATCAGAAAGAAAAAAACACGATGTTCATTTTGAAAGTTTCTACAGATTAGGAAACAAAGAACATAATTTTCAAGAAATTCTCATATTCTACTGCTTTAGATTCAAATTAATGATTACAGCAAATAACCAAAATGAAACTAATTAGACTTTCTAAAATGTGCAATTAACGAAATAAGTTTATCACCGTTGATCAATATCCATGTGCTTGGCAAGTAGTGCTTAAATGAATCAGATTACAGGTCAAGAAAAATAGGAGACTGGTTAGTAATTCAAGACATGAGAGATATATTTGTGCTATGGTCGATAGGGTATTGCGCAATACGTGTAATTGTACAAAATAAGTAACATATGGTAAGAATAAAAGTGGTTTGGGTAAATTTATCTTAGATATAAAGAAATAACTTGCTGATTGATGGATATTGGCTTCAATGTCAAAAGCATGATTCAGTTCTTTCTGTGTCCCAGTCATATTCATTATAGCACAGCTATACCACTTCTGAAACTTATTCCCTCTAGCCTCACATAATGTTCTCAGCATTCACAGATTTCAGGTAGTGGATGCTCTGGGACAGTGATCGTTAATAAAGGAAAGCTATGGATTGCTTCTCAGACGGTACTACTTTCTTACTCTCTTTCAATCAATTTGTTATCTTAGATTTGTGTTTCTTTTTCAGTTTATTGTTGTCTATTTTATCCCGTTAGCTTACTAAGTCTTTCACTTTCATTTTCTCTCACACAATTTCCTTTCGAATTTTCATACATAGGCCTAACAGGTTTCGACTGCTAAACTTATATATCCTAATAACTCTAACGATGTAGGTCTACTTAAGCATAAATAGGTGAAGATCCTTAATTTTGAGAGTTATATCGTGGTATACTTTCTGAAAAACATGGAAACACCAAATTTCTCCCTACAATAAAAACCCGATTATCCTAGTTAATGACTTTCTAGTATAATATATATGACCCCACCGCAGATCGAACCCGAGACTTTCCAAACAACTACAACTCCCAGCTGGTTGCTATACAGCATAACTATCATTTGATTTCGACAACAATAATTGTCTCAATTTCTCTAAGATTCTAGCCAACATTTACATGTACAATTTCACTTGGCTATTTTCTAATCAGAATGAGGGTTTGTGGAGATTGTAGTAACTTAGTAGTAGCTTAGATCGACCTATGAATCCAACTGTTAAAATTAGTACAATCTCTACAATTCCCTATTCTGATAATAATCATGTACTCATTAGTGACTAGCTTCAAGATGGATTCTCAGGAGAAGCCGTGACCAGTGGAGATCAGTCAGTGTCGGGTGGAGACCGTTATCCACCTCATACAATGGGTGAAGGGTTGTGCAAGATCATGGATCGATTGAGGTTAGACATTGACATTGTTAGATGCCGACTCTGTGGTCTAGAGGTTAAGAGTTCATGCGCGGAATCGAAGGACTTGGGTTCAAGTCCCGCGAGCGGGATCATGTGTGTGCACTGCTGAGGAGGACGAGACGGCTCTCCAGTACTTCCAGGTTCCTAATAGCAGTTTAGCATAGATCGACTCATGAATTCAATCATTAATATTTTCTAATTGATTGGTGTATATAAATATAAGACAGTAACTTGTTGATCGATTTGCGATTTTAAAAACATTATCAATTGCATTTCATTTTATCATAGTTGAAATCATGAGTCAATTGAAGGTAGACCACCATGGAAAACCTGGAAGCACTGGACGGCCGTTTCGTCCTATTATGGGACTCCTCAGCAGTGCGCATCCACGATCCCGTACTCGCGAGATTCAATTTTATCTCAAGAAATTTGATATATATGGCTCTAGTGTCAACCAATATCATATGCAGACAATTGATCCCCCTCGCAAATTGGTGGAGTTAAAAGGTTATAGGATATAATTTCCCACCAAAATTAGATAAGTCATTCTACTTTACTAATATTCAATGTAAATGTGTTTAATATTTATATCTGTTCCTATTCCATTTTAACTTTCAAAAGACTAAAAAAAATTTTTAATTACCATTAAACTAATCATGATAAATAAACAGATTACGAATATAATAATTATTATCTCAGTTTAACCCAATTAAATTCGTTCAGTTGTGGAAAAATGATAATAATAATAATGACGATGATTCATTTTGACATGATCTAAATTCATGTTAGCACACAAACAAACAAGAGTTAAAAAAATATCAGTTACATTGAAAATCAATATGTATATATCTATATATTTATATACGATAATAGTTGTTTACCGCTTTGGTTGGTGTTATTTATGTACGTAACATAATTGTTCAGTCCATTAGTCACATTGACCTTTACATGAACTTTTTATTGTAAAATAACTATAGTACAAACTAAATATTCTAGAAAATTATCTCTAATTATTTAGATTTCAGTTATCAATAAGGGATTGTTGAAATTGTTAAATTTAATCTAAATTATGATCTTATCTAATTTAGATCACTATAGAAAAACTGGGACCATTGAACAGATGTGTCGTCTTAATTTGGTATTACTCAAGAAGTGAGCAACCGCGGACCAGTCCATTAAAATTTATTTTTTTTATAAATTCAACAAATCCTCACAAATTGTAGTGTAGTATTATAGTTAGAAAAAAGGGTAATTTATTTCTAAAATATATAAACCTACTCTGTTTCATGAAGATTGTGGAGTCGTTTTCTACTTAATGATCGGAATACATATTCCATTTTCATTGAAGAGCTTATTATTAGGTGATCTATGCTGAATGCTTGGGGGTCTACTCGAGTTAGTCTGGAGTGTTGTGACCTATAGTTAACGTCGAAATCACATCTCACGGTCAGCTACCCTTCATCGTATCAAGATACTACAGATGTTTTGAAGACCGTACAACACAAAGGACGCTATCACGGAAATATATTAGTAAGAATGAGTACAGAGAAGATGGTGAGACCACCACCGCATGGGCTAATCCATGGCATACGATTAACTGATGAGCGTTGGTTGTCCTTGACTTTGATAGAGATCGACATTCAGTGACCCAACTGCCGGATGATTTGGCTAAGGTCCAGTGACATATCACTGGCCTTACAGTAGGATTATAACTCTTTTGTATACGAATCTTCCACCACCCAAAGTATCGTTTAATTGGTTTTCCCTGCCCTCGAGGTTTTTTTAGGAAGGTTCCTAAAAGGTGGGTTTGCTTACCTTATACTCAAAACTTTTCCCTTACCCGGGAGTGGAATCGTAAGCAGCCTCTAAATGGCTCCAGCAATTTCCATTATTAAAACCGCGACCTAAGAGTAGTAATGAATTTCTGTTTTTATAAGGATAAAGGGCGATTAAGTTATATCCAGTAGAATTCTTTTATACGAATGGTTGTTGAAGTGTTTGATTTCAAAGAAAATTATAGTGTTAGGATAGATTACCGTAACAATTCTAAAGTGAGCTCGAACTCATTTTATCTGATAGACGATTTGAATGCTTCAAAGGCATTTATTTTGTCTCACCACTTTTCTTTTCGAACTCTAAGATTGTTAGTTGAAGTAAATATTGTCACTAGTCGACATCATTTGAAAAACCATTGTATCAAAAAGTTAAAATAAGTCTCCTTTTTAATGACTGTAACATGAGAAATTGCACATAAATTATCAAAGCACAAAGTTTTATCAGTATGGAGTTGTGGAGATTGTTAATTTTTTGATTAAGATCATAAATCAATCGATGTTAGACCATCACTGGAAACCTGGAAGCACTGGATGCCCGTCGCATCCTAGTATAGGACTCCTCAAAATTGCACAACCACGTTCCCGCACACACAATTCAAACCCAGGACCTTCGGTTTCGTGCACGAACGCTTAATCTCTAGACCACTGAGCCGGCATCCAACGGTTCTAATTTCCAAATGCTGAGGAGTCCCTTACTATGACGAAACCGCCCTCCAGTGCTTCCAGTTTTTGAATGGTGATCTAGCGTCAATCGATTACTGGTCTCACTCACAAGATTTTAGCTACTAATTCATTGTCAAAATGTAGGCAACATTGGAAGTAAATATATATGCGCTTTGGTTAAGCATTATCAATTGGAAATGAAATCCATCACGGGCATAATTAATGAAATCAATTTTTCCAAGCCATCAGCTTCTTTTTTATCTTCATGAACAACCTGATCACTATAATAGTTAGTCAGTTTATTTGAAAAGAAATTAAGGCATTGAAATGACATTATATTTCTTATATTTTGACCAGTCACTTAAAATTTCATTTTTCCAAAAATTGAAATCAACCTTGAAAATATGCAAAAGTAATCTCTATGATAGTTTTTTCTTTTCTTTAGATCCAATAATTTAAGTGTGAATGGAACTTTAAGTGTTATTTTATGAATATTAAAATATCTCTTCCTCGAAATTGTTACTTTCTTAAAATTACGTAACCGCTGAACAGAAAAACAATAATCAGAGAACTTAGTAATAATTAATAAGAACTGCTATGCATTCTCCTTGTTTGCGCCGGTTTGGTGTCTAGTACAAATTTACTAGATACATTGTATTACATTGCCTAAACTTCGTTAGTGATCAGCTCAAGTGTGACGACACATACAAATACCTACAGATTGTTAATTTAAGGTCATATGCCTCATATTAGTGACATATTGCGGAGTTCTCTTATCAATTCAACTTGATTTATGAAAGATTTCCAATGTAGTATCAGAAATGATGAAGTCATGAGATTAGATTTTACAGTAAAAGAGATGGAATTTTCCAGTATATTAGCTGAAAATAAGGAGATTAATTCTTTCATTTTATCACCAATCTTCAGCGATTACCTTAACTTCTAAATATGGCAGACTGTGCTTGTAACCAAGATTCAATACACTAAACTACTCTGTTAGTGCAATTCGAATTTTTCTTGATAAAGATTGTGGTTAGTTTCAACCCTAAAAAGTAGAAAAAATTAATTTTAGGTCTTCATTTTAAATAAATTTCTGAGTGTTTCATTCATTTCATCATGAAAATATAATCAATAGATTTATCACCTAACAACAATGACAATCTCAAACTCTAATTTTTTTTATTATTTTTCTGTAAAATAGACAAATTGATCATCAGAATAACTGATTAATTGATGGAGCATAAATCATCGAAAGGGATCACCTCTTAAAAGTCATAAATTTTTTGGATTAACCGAATGGTTGTTCATACGTATAAGACACTAACTGAACGTTAGTAATCGTTTGCTTAAATTTCAACAATGCATAAAATTGGCAAAACTCAAAGTCGTGCTATCTCAACCAAACTTATCTGGAAATGTATTGCACAGACAAACTACAAATATGCAGCTTATCTACCAACACCACACTGACCTAGAAAAACGGATTTACGACTTCACAAATTCTTTTTTTAGTTTCGGTCATAAAAAATTGAGGTCAAGGGTCAATTAATATGATTAACTTTAATCTTTTACTAAAAAAACAAAAATCTCTCCCTACAGTTTTCTAGAAAGCAAGTATTTACGTAATAGCTAATTTGTCTTTTTGTCATTCCGACCGTAGATTGAATGATGTAATCAGTTTTAAATTTCGAACAAATTTATGGAAATAATAAAGTAAAAAAGAAAAGTTTGTTACAAATGGTCAATCGATCAGTAAAACAAGCCCATGGTATTGAATTACCATAACTGTTTATTTATTTTATTTTATCGGTATTAAATAAAGACAAATTTATTTATTCTGGTTAGCTGACGTCAAAATGATGAATAGCGACTGGAAACAACTGTAAGGATTGCCCAGGACAGAGTTGAATGGAGAATGCTGGTGGGCGACCTATGCTCCTCCACAAGAGATAACAGGAGTAAGCAAGTAGATAGGGACTATCTAGAAACTTTAGGAAATTGAAACTTTTTTTTTTTTCGCCTGCATGATAACAAGTAAGTAGGGTAACAGCATCATAATAATGACAATTAGAATACATGAATCTGATCTGCGATAAGCAATATTAACTACAGTTGTCATGAATTTACTTCTTTTATCATATGGACTATACTAATAGACTAGTCTCCTGACTAACTAAATTTTTTTGTGGTTCAAAATTTATTGAAAAGTAATTCGGTGAAATTGATGTGTTACTCAGAGAGTAAATACTGCCATTCGTTTTCGCTCTTAATTAGTTAGTTAAACTTTGTTAACATGAGCATACAAGGTTCATGATAAAGGCTTATAGTGCGGGATATTCACTTTTGAAGATCGTCTCAATGATTACATTAACATTTGACTAAGTTATATAGAACATGAGAGCAAGTGATGTTAGTTCATGATGAAAGTTCTCCAGATGGAACCTATGTCATGATAATTAGTAACGGACCTCAAATCAAATAATCAAAGTTCTAGTAAGCATTAGTAGTAGGTCAGAGTTAACAACGTGGAAAGCTAAATATTCATCACCGATGATATTGGATGTTTCTTTAGCCATATCATAAACTAGCTAATTTTATAATTATGAACCATTGCTCTAAAGGTAATGCTGTGTTTGTTATAAAAATCGGCTCTAGCTGTGATGTCCATAGAAGTTCATACCAGAAAAAGGCATCTGTCTAGCAATCCCTGGTTTTCACCAGTTATGCAGTTAAAGTCAGACCACAAAGACAATTCGGCCCGTATTAAACTAACATCTGCCATCTACTTCAATAAATAAACTTATAACTCTCCATAGATAAGTGATGAATAAAGTCTTTTATGCAATAGATATTTGGTAATCAAAATATCATTAAACGTCAGAGGCATTAAAAAGCCAGTTTCCTACTCACATTGCTTACTGAGTTACTTACAACATCTGCTCTTGTCTGATTGTTGTTAATTGCCGTCTTCTTGTTCTTCCTTTCTTCAATCTTGTGCAGGATTCCGATAAAGATCAGTCCCTTATGATGATGCTTCTTGAGGCTCAAAACCTCCCGAAACTTTGAAGTTAGTGCTTCGTTAATCACTTACCGATTGTCATCCATAGTAGTTTCTTTTTATTTCAGTAGATCTTGTAACGTTTGGAAACTGTTGTTCAGAGATATCTTGAATTCGTTGGGTTCGTTAATATCTTGAAGGGAGTCTGTGTCGAACCTTTGTAATGCTCTTTGTCCAGTTGTCCAGCGCTTCTTTAGCTTCAGTTTCATCTTGGCAACCTCCAGCTAGTTGTGATCTGAAGCTATGTCAGCTCCTCTCATCGTTTTCACATCTTTTATTGACCTTCTGAATTTTTTAATGACACAAATATGATTTGTCTGGTTCTCCGTGGTGTGGTCCAGCGAGAATTATATGGTTTTGTGTATGCGTTTGTGAGAAAATATTGTGCCGTCTACAACGACTTGCAAATCTGTCGCCGTTCTCGTTCCTTCCTCCTAGTCCATGTCGTCACAAGATATCTTCATAACCGTTGTTATCCACTAAAACCTTGACATTTAGATCACTGATTATAATGGTAAGGTCCTTTCCTGAACACTTCGCTACGATCGATTGCATCCTCTCGCAACACTGATCTTTATCGTCATCATTGCTATCATTTGTGGGTGCATAACATTGGATAACATTCATAGTGATTCACTCCTTCTCCTTTTTGCAGTATGCTTTGATGGTTCTGGATCCGTGAGATTCCCATCATATAAGTGCATTTCGTGCTTCCTTGGACAGCATCAAAGCAACTCTCTGAGTATGTGGAGCAATTTCTTCTTCATGACCACAGCAAGGCAGCATCTCTCACTTACATAATCTTTGCTGTTTAGCTTGAGTCCAATGGGTTTCTCTGATTCCGAGTACTCTCCTCATTTCCGTTACTATTTGTCTGGTCTTCGTGGTCTCCTACATTATTCAGATGTTCCATTTACTGATTATATATATATATATATATATATATATATATATATATATATATATATATATATATATATATATATATATATATATATATATATATATATATATGACGATGCCAATCTAGACATCATCTTTATTTCTTGTTTATTAGCTTATGAAAAATTAACATAAATGACCCTACCTTACATCGTCATTTATAGTGGGAATAATCCATTTTTTAAACAACGAACTAATCTCAGCCTAACCACCACTCGAGATCTGGAAACACAGGCCAGTTGTTTGATCATAGTGTGAGTATCCTCAGTAGTGCTCATCTACGACCTCGACATAGGAGATCGAAACTTAAACCTCCAGTATCACGCGTTAACACCTACCCTTCAGATCACTAATGCTGTACCCTATAGTGTACATGTCTCACGTCCATCAATTAGAGATAATTAGCTACCATCTTGTATTATTTGGGGTGAATAGCAGTTTCACACATGAAGTGGTTAAATAATCTCCTTCAACCTCCCTACACTATAAAAATTTAGTCAATACTAAATAGCATACAACACAACATTATTTAATACTAGTATATACATCTCGGTTCTGAACGAGGTATATCATGGCCAGTATATATAACTGATGAGAAATAATGTACACTACCAAATAACACAGAACTCCCGTCAATGTTTTTTCCAATAACGTTCAACCCTCTAATTTCATTGAACTAACATTTTAATTGAAATTCAGTGGTCATAAATTATATTTCCATAAAAACTGAAGTTATTCACTGATACAAAGAGATATAAAGAAGCAGCCCTTAAATACTGTTAAGTTCAAATGATGTTAATTTGTAACTATTTAGTATTTGATCATTATCAGCAAGTGAAATCTTATTACAGCAGTTCTAATAAAATTTATCTATTTAAGCAGTTTACAATTAGAAACTGTTTGTATATTATCTCATCTTCAAATGTGTGATATTACTTTGATAATAACAGACTTTATATAATTACGTTACTAATTATTACGATAGGGTCGGCAACAAGTTTCATAGTAATTTGATAACAATTCTAGCTTTATGATTATTAATCTTCATCATTTACTAACCATAAAGTTTATAAGAATAGTGTATTTAAACTCTCCAAATGATTTGAATTACGGTGCTTCCCAAAAATCTAACCTGTGATTAAACCTTGTCAGATGGTAACATTAGATTCACAATAACCGTGGATATCGTTTTTCTGTGTTTATTCTGCCGTCAAAGTATATCACGTAACCTTTGTTAACTCATTTAAAGTTAACATCATTTTACTGTATCTGTTTAGTTTACCACCCTATCCATAAACTGATTGAAACAGACTATTCAAAGTGAAATAACTTAATATCAAAGTGTACAATTATTATATAGTCTATTTATAGCATATTTATAAATGAATACCATGAATCTCTATATTTTCATGAGTATATTTGATTTGTTTGGTGCGAGAGCCGCTTTTTATGAAGTACTTTCCACTAAGTTGAACATATTTCTCGAAATCACATCAATATCGCTGTGGATAAAATATAATAACTTTGAAGTTTATACATAATAAGGTTGGTATTTACACAGAATAATAACCGAATAATAGTTCAAAACTGTTTTACTGTAATTTCGTAGCCTTTTATAACTGGAAATAGATAGTGGCTAGAAACGGAATGCAGGATGCGAGTTTCGTCCCGTTCGGCAATCGTCAGCTGGATGTACCTTCATTCCATAGTTGATATTCACCCCGCTACTCGAACGCTGTTTCGTTCGCCCCAAACACCATCATGTTAACCACTTAGCCACTGAGTTCAGATAGCTACTACTTATTCCAATGGGGTGAAACTTTCCCTATCGATTCTCGACATAATCGAACCTCATGCAGCGGAGATAAAGAATATTTTGTCCTTAAAATGTGTTGCTTGAGCCTTATTTTCGTCATCTATGTTGTCCTCATCGTAAGTAATAACTTAGATCAACTTAAATAATAAGAAGACTTGAAATGATCATTTATACACCCATAACCATCTCTAAATTCCGTGATTCTTGTTCATCAATAAAAAATTTGATATTGTGAAATATATTGTAGATCATTCATTTAATTTGTTAGGCTCAGTGAACGTTTGAAATGTTGTAGAATTTTTACTTGATATCATAGCTTTATCATTCCTCTGATCAAATGACTAAGGTAAAACACTTGAGTCGTAAATTGGTCTCTCAAGAATTTAGAAAATCTAGAGCATCTGATTTGTCACTATTATGGTTATCTGAGATTATCATGGATACTGAAAATCTGGCGATACTAAAACTTGTTATCCCATACTATTTAAGTTATCGATATACCTTCTTTGTAATCAAACAAAACTGGGACTATACACAACTATCCAATACACAATAGTTCTGAATGGTCTTCCAGCTGATATCAGGCTGTGATGATAATTTATTTTTACAAATCATTTGTCTACATGATATCTTGTTAATTAATCTAACACGTTATTACTTATACTACAGTGAAGCTAAAACTCAGTGTGTGTTAAAACTCATGAGGGTCATGTATTCGTTTCTCCTGAACGAGACCAGAAAGTCTTTAGAGTATTTCTTTTTCAAATAGAAAGAGAACATTGTACCAAGATTAATGCCCTAGCATGATGTCCACATAGACATATCACGTTATTTCTGTTGGAAACATATGATAAGCTATGAAAACCAATTATAAACAACAATGTTTAATCGTTTAAATTTCTTGTCAGAAGTTGTCAATAAATATCAAAGTAATCAAAGTGATTATTTTTCAAGTTTTTTTTTACTAATCAATAATCTCCGTTAATCCATGTTTAATTGAAGAAAAAAAATAAGTGATGTTCTTCACATTCGATATCATTGTGACCTTTCGTTATACTCGAATCCTTAACAAAGTGTCTATCACATTACATTAAAGCAAAAGTTCACAGTATGTCATAAGATTGCTATTAAAATTGCAACTGAATATACAACAAAATAAATAAATAAATAAAATTCTCATCACTAACTGAAAGACATCTGGATACAAAAGTCAGTGTTAACAATCATAACGATGAAAAAATTAATACAAACAAATGATTTTATGAATTAAATAAACTGTGTGGGTGTATAGTTATAAGCCATATAAAGTTTGTAGACAAGATTTAACATGAGTAGTAGTTACTACTACGCAGTATTCCTAATATTGTAATACATACATGGTAGACATGCACACAGGCTAAATTTATGTTTCGGCAAGTACAAACACGAAGGCATATATATATATATATATATATTCTTAAGGAACGTGAAAATATCGTATCTTGTATGAGTCAGAAAATAATGCAAATGATTACAGAATTTTGACAAATAGCCAAATTAAAGTTTTTTTCACCAAATACACTGCATGTATTTTTCTATACCTGGTAGCCAGATATTGTACCATCTGTTGTCAATATAAAAAAATCCATAAGTAAATTTTTATTTTTTTGGTGAAGTTTCGTTTTCCCAAGGCTGACCATGATTTAATTATTCAAATACATTATTTATTAGAATGACTGTAATCGGCCAATGTAATATTTCTCTTGGGTGGTCTTACTAGCTATAGTTTCGTAATGAGTTAGATAGTTATTCAAGACCATCCAAAGTCTAACTGTCATTGGATGGATATCGCAACGAGGGATAAGGATTTATGCTGAAAATCAGAGCCTGACTTGTCAGAAACTCACAATCTACGAAACCTATATTGTGAAGTTGATAGTCAGGCAGTATCAACAATCAACACTGATAACTAATAATCATAGACATAGTAACTTGTCACACAGTGTTCATTTTCGTGAAGCCTTTGCTAATAATATGCCTAAAAAACAGTTTTTTCGGCTTCCACTTTCAAAAAAGTTAAATCATTAGAGTTGTAAGAATCAACTCATTCTCCAAAGGTTAGTCCCAAAAGCTTTATTATGGTTTAATCATGAAACAGTGCCTTCATCCGATAAGTTGCTGCCAAACTTCATTATTAGCTTCACTCAGGGTTACAATAACAACAGTAAATATAATAATTTCTTAATCTACAAATCTAGGTTCTCAAAATGAATAATTAATATCGGTTAAGGGCTCTGGCTCGTAACTGGTAGGTCCTGGGTTCGAATCTCGCAAGTGCGGGATCATGGATGCGCACTGCTGAGGAGTCCCATGATAGGACGAAACGGCCGTCTAGTGCTTCCAGGTTTTCGTTGTTGGTCTAGCTTCAATTGACTCATGATTTTAACTTTGAAATATACTGAAATCTCCACAAATCCCCTTCTGAATAATTAACTATGTATTTTCAAATGCCAAATATGGTGAAGATTTTTAGTTCTGTTGGGAATAATAGAACCTTGTTTCATTGGCTTTGTTAACCAGCTAGATAACTGAATAATTGGTTTGAATCCCTACCTGATTCAAGTTTTCTTCCAAATTCAATTAATAACTACAGTATCAATAATGAGGTCTCCCGACGTAGAATGTTTCGGCCAGTATATTTGCTAATTGTTAAAAATACCTTGTTTGAAACATAAGTTGATCTTTAAAATGCTAAATATCTTATTTTTAATCCGTTAGTTAATACTATAGAGAGTGGAAACTATCAATAAATGGGTTGGTTCTTAACAGAAGAAAAACTATCAATATAGAGTTGTGGAGATTGTTCAGTTTTTATCGAGATCATGAACCGATATTTATCTTGTGTCCACTAGTGACTAGCTTCCAGAAGGAATCGTCGGAGTTCTAGTGAGAAGCCATGACCAGTGGAGCTAATCCATGTGCGTTGTGAGACAGTTACTCACCAAAAACCGTGCAAGATAGACGTGTAATGTCACGGACTGATTGAGGTTCGATATTAACACCGTTGGATACCGGTGCAGTGATCTTGAGGTTAGGCGTATTCGAGCTAGACCGAAAGTCCTGGGTTTCATTACAGCGTGCGTAATCATGGATGTACACTCCCAAGGAGTCCTATACCAGAACAAAAAGGCCTTCCAATGCTTCTAGGTTTTCACTGGTGTCCTAACTTTGATGGGTTCATGATCTCAATATGAACAAAAACTATTTGAATTAGAAATTTGACATTCGTTCGACAATCCCATGTTTGTTTGTTTTTTAGTCTCGAGTTCATCTATTCGATAGCGAATTCATTACAAAAACGTTTCTGTCTACCAGGTTACAACTAGTGCGTTTAAAACCATTATTTCTCACTCATATCAGCTAAGTCTACGATAATATAAAATGTGGTTACAGTTAGGTATTTGTTTATACTGATTTCGAAATGACCTGAATGAACATTTGATAATTATAATTACTATCACTACCATTGTTTTTATTTATAGCACAGTCTTTGACATCTTTATTGGAAATTACATTTGTTCGAAAAAGGTCAACATATATTTTGAAAATCTATATAGAATTATTGTGTCTAATCGAAACAGACGAAATCCTTATGAAATATGATGTACCCTAGCAAATCAATTTGTAAAACAAAAATATTGTCAGATATAACAATATATGTCATGCTATTTTCAATGATCATGATAGTTTGGAGAATAAGACATTATGGCTACCCACATTTTGAACGTCTGATTCAAAGGAATATTGCTTTAACATATTCTAACTAACACGAGAAGTAACACAGAACTACTATTTATGGTTAGTTTCGTGACCATCTAAAAAATAATAATAATTAGTGGCAAGCGACAGTTACATTTAGATTTATCACTGTACAACGTAATAAGAATTGACTGAAAATTAAAGAAGCAAGCTCTACTTGTTTCCAATTCATTCTAACTAAATTTAAACAGAAACATAATGAGTTCGTAAAGGTAACACTTAGAAACAAGATATAATGCAAAATAATATGATTAAATATACATACAAAATTTTAATCACCCTGATGTTTATCACTTTTTAACTAGTAAAACACTTCCCTTTTTATTACAGAGGCTTTTGTGGAGATGGTTTCAATTTTATAGTTAATATCACGGACTAACCTTAGTTAAATGACCACTGAACATGAGGAAGCACCAGGCAGCTATCTCGTACTAGTGTGGGACTCCTCAGCAGTGGGTTTGATCCCCAATGACAGGATCGCGGAACATGCTTCCGAAAATTTCGATACTGGAACGAAACAGTTGTCCAGTGCTTTTTGGTTTTCAGTGTTTATTTAACCAAAATCAGTTCGTGTTGTTAACTACGGAAATTTCTGCTTTTCTAATCCGTGTGTGGGTGGTTTGTACTGACTTTGAAACAACTATTCAGTTTTTTCTAGTTTTAGATGGCTCTTCAACTGATATCCTTCGCTGACAAAATAATAATAATATCCACAAAGATCCTAGTTGCACACTAATTAGTTGCTCTCTAGTGACATTTAGGAATAATTTTTGGGTGGCGATGTTCAGCCATGTTAACAGTGAGACATGTATTATCTTTGACTAAAAATGATAATCTCTCTACATAATAAGTTAATAGAGTCAGCAATAGGCACAAACGGATTTCAACTAAATATTGAATGATATTGCGCAAACTAAAAGACCAAAATATTTAAGATTTAGTTCGAGAACCAACAGCTGCTTTTACAATCATGGAACCTCAAGAATTTTTAGGGAAAAGTAAGCAATAGTTACCATTTTAATCCCATCAAAACTGCTCTCGATCTTACTATAAATGTTTAACTGGTCACTTTCTGTGAAGAGAAGAAAACAGAAAATCACACGGTGATCAATCAGTCAAAGTATTTACTATCAACCTTGAACTAAAATTATTTTAAAGGATCAGTAGTATTACTTTCGGGGATTTAGAAGAGAATAGTAGTTAGTAGCTCTGTGGATTTTTTTAATAGGTAAACACTCCTAATGAATAATATCTTTCATTAGAAATATGATGACGATATTCTTCTCACTGCAAAAAGGTAAATCCTAGCGGATCACTTTAGATGGTTGGAAGCCGTATACAACTTCGCACCAATTGTTATTTACTAGCAATCTAATTTTGAGAGAAGCCATGATTTTCGTGACTGCCCAATATGTGTCACCAAGTTTCACAGTCAAAAAGCATTACTACCGGGTTATCCTAACCTTGACCTTTCTAGTGCAGAAGTGAGACATTTATTCTAATCACTCAATATATAGTAAACAATTCCATAATGTTCAGTTCATAGTCAGAATACATGAAGTAGAGAAACAGATTTATCAAATGATTTTGGATACATATTAACCTTTCATGAACATGTGTATCACTTCATCCAATCAAATATTGAATCAAAACTATGGATTGCTAATTATGTATGAGTATAAAAAAAAATCATTTTTGTGAAGACGGGTGAGGTGAAAGATTTTGGCTCATCCTTTAGGTTCGACGAAATGTGACCTAAAACCATTTTCACTTGTAAACTTTCTGAATCATGTTTAACCGATATGTCATACAACGAAAATAACCAACTTATTTTGTGGTCTATTTTGGTACATTTTATTCTTTCATGAAACTAGACCCCTTGATTTCATGATTTTGGTTACATTTTGAACACTTATCTAAACTTCACAAACTAAACTATGCCAAACATTTGTTAATAATAATTATTATTATCAGAAGGGGGTTTTGTGGAGGTTTTAGTGATTTAATAGTCAATTGAAGTTAGACCACCATAGAAAACCTGGAAACACTGGAGGGCCGTCCCGTCCTAGTGTGAGAATCTTCAACAGTGCTCATCCACAATCCCACTCGCGGGACTCGAACTCAGGACCTACAGGCCTTGCGCTCGAACGCTTGACCTCCAGACAACTGAATCGGTATCCAACGGTGTTGATGTCTAACTTCAACCAATCTACGAAACTGCACCACCGTACACCATTGTCTTCAGTGAGTTACCATATCACAATAGACCTGGCTGAACTCCACTGGTCACGGCTTCTCACTAGAACTCCAGGAAATACCTCTTGAAGCCAGTCACTAGCTAGTGAGAGACCGTGAAATAGGATGAATTCATTTTATTCTGCAAACTTTGTTGTTCTTAATCCGCTTAGACTTCTTATTACGTTCATTCTTACTTATTTCATTCAAACTTGAGACTTAACAAACATGCCTATAGTTGATGACTGACTTTTTAATCGAAATCTCTAATTTATTATATTTGAAACATTGATATGACCTGACACCCAATTAACTGGTGATGGTTTCCTAATCAAAGCCTCAATAGTGCTTTGGCTCTTCATCCTAATTATAACCAATATGTAAGGGACGATCTGTTGAGAAATTTTCAGTTGAATGTGTCTGCAACTTAGTGTTCTCATTCAAACTAAAACTCACTACATGCTACTTTAAACCCCGTAGGATTTCTCTGTCGACCATGTAGTTATCATAATCAGTTAAACTGGTACGGTACCCGAGACTGAATAAATTAATATCTTACAGCATACAGGTCCCAAACTCATCAAGTAGATCTCAACAGTGAAATCCTACCGTACTTTAGTTTTCGATTCAGCATGACGTCGGGATAACAACATTATGTTTTTGGTAAGCGTTATTAATTGAAATAAACAGCTTAGAATATTCATGTTAGTCATATACATTATATAGCTGTTTCTTTTCAAATAGATTAAACTTGTAAACATAAAATAGATAAGTATTGTATATTAATTACTTTTGTTCTCAAAGGTTGTCCTTACAAAAAATGTAACAGTTTATAACTAGTACTTTTTCGTATACTGAAAATTCGACGCCCCCAAATGCCCTGGTACGGCCGAGAGTGGGGAGGGTCCGCCCCCTCTCTCGAAATGCTCTCACACAGCCACGCATATAAAGCCTCTGCTAGGGAAGTCCTACTCACTACCTTCTCGTAGCGGGGGTGATGTTTACGAAATTGAGAGGACGAAAAACGAATGTCCGGCGCTTTAACCGGGTTGGTGGACACGGAAAGTCCACCGAGGGGAGTTGGAAAACCCTGGTTCCAGACCGATGGTACACATGGGCTCTAGTATCCTGAAGGAACAAACGGCGTATAAACCAATCGTCTGTCACCAGCTACCATCTCCTCACAATGCTCCACTGCCTTGTAGATTAGACCTTTAGATCAAAGGCTCCGGGTGTGACCCCTTAAGAAAACCACCTGCTTCGGTCTGGGTACCCGGGCAGTATCATAGCCCTCACACAATTAAATGAAATGACATTTTTTGTGTGGCACATATATAGCTGTTGCCCCCCTGTACCAATATTTATGTGTTCAAATAAATAAATAAAATGACGCCATATATCAAAGTACTATAACTCTAATCATACTAATCACGCTATCTTACATATTACATTACACCCTTCTTTCTAGCACAACCAAGTTAAAATACAAAGTGATATGAAAATTCTCATTTTTATTCAATGATATCTTGTGGCAAATACAATGAAATTAAAAGGTAAGAATATAATTTCGTGTTTAGCATTAATTTTAACAAAGAACATATCTTCACAATCCATAAAACTGAATTGTGCAAATATTAATTTGATACATAACATTGGTTGACAAACAAGAGTGAAATCACTGATAAGTTAGCAGATGAGAATCATGGAACAGTCGACAGAACATTCCATATAGTCATCTAAGGTTTGCTATATAGAATTATCTGTTGAATCAAGTTCACTTTAGTTTTATGTTTTGTTTCCACAAATAGGTAGTTAATAACTGAACTGTTCAAAATAGTACTGACTGACAAATCACTTTCTATTTTCATAGATGATGTAATGATAAATGAAAACTCAAGTCAGATCAATTCAGACTATTGTTATTGTCAAACTGTTGTTAGATTACTTTCTCACTTAATCATTTATTCATTATACAACTGAATTCCCATAAGGTCACTTAACTGTCTAGACGTTTGATTCAATTAAATAACTGATTGAATAATTTGATGACTGAATGAATCAACCAGACAAAATTCTCTATTTTAATCCATATGAGTACAATAAATGGATTAGAATGGCTAGACTTTTATCTCAACTTTCTATCCTATTCATGATCTTGTTATCAAACTTATATACTACAATAGAGACGATGTAGCACCTTCTTTCTACTCACTTTTGTATCTTGTCATGATAATTAATCAAATTGTTAGTGACTAACTGGCTTGGAGAGATAATAGCTGGAATCTCCGGGGTGGATAAAAACAATGGCAAGAAGAAAGTAAATTAAACTGTATCGCATGGTGATTTACAATGGAATCAGAAATTTGTATCTCATCACGTTTAAGAATTCATCCGGTGAGCTGGGCAGGACTTTAATGAAAGTCTCACAACGCTACCAATTAAATAGTGATATTCACAAGTTGAGCTATGAGAGTTAATGATTAAGGAACAACTAACCAAAAAATGTCATTTCCCATAAATTAAAACCAATAAGTTAGTAATATTAAATACATGAGTAATATGTCTATGAAGCCTTTAATTCCTTGCATTGATTTTCATAAGGTTCATAGTTCTGTACCGATGAGTAATGTCAGGATTAGATTTACAAAAACATTAATAATGAAAAGAACTATTGAGTGCA
The DNA here is from genome assembly GCF_000237925.1 of Schistosoma mansoni. NCBI lineage: Eukaryota > Metazoa > Platyhelminthes > Trematoda > Strigeidida > Schistosomatidae > Schistosoma > Schistosoma mansoni. The sequence goes on along the minus strand of NC_031502.1, from coordinate 10,524,800 downwards.
CGTTAATTTTTAACTATTATAAAAATATTTTTCTCCAAAATTGTAGTCTTGTGACTGTGTTTGTTTTATCGTTTATTAAATTCACTAAAATGTTTGCCAAAAGTCACGCGATCATAGGGAGGAAAGAAAGGTGAAATTAATGGAAAGAGAGAAGTACAATCTAATGAAGAAGTAACAATCTGAAGAGGTGACAAATATTAAGAATAAGATAAGAAATTATGATATTATTATATCTGTATTGTAAAGGCATTTAAAGTTTTGTTTAACTTCTGAAATTCACCTGAAATACCGTCTGATGAGTTTGCAACAAAAATTTATTGAAGCAGTAGTTTAAGGGTTGAAGTATTTGAATTTAAAACATTTTTGGTCAAAGCTTCAACTTTTGTTCAATCAACTTGTGTTTGAGTAAACTCTCACATTATCAATCCTCAAACAAGAAGATATGAATCAAATTCAAGTACCATAACCTGATCCTATCTAGTGAGTTTCATCAATGTAACAAGCAATTACACACTTCTCATTGTCAATATTTACACGTATGAATACTACAAAAATTTTTTAATTCAACCAGAATTTCATTGAATGCATTATTTTACTATCATATTTACTAAACATGAATATTTGAAATTTCTTAACGAAAATTTATGTCAATTTAAACAATGCAAAGTAATTTTCACGAGCTCTCTTTGTTTTGCCTATTGTATAGTTGGGCAATTATTAATTAACTGTCTAACAAACAGACGGCAAAAATAAATAATTAAGACAAAGAGTAATAACGATAATTCTTCAAATAAAACGTTAACAGCCATAATGATTTTCAAATTGTTTATTGATCTGTACTTCGAATAAATTCTTCTGTAATATAGGAAATAGATTGAACGCTGACATGTGAAATCGCTTTCACAGGAACGCCCTAATACAAATTTTATTAATGTGAATGAGATTTTTCTATTGTTAGTTGTCACTTCAGAAAGTATAAGTATTTTGAAGTCATTATAAGAAAATATAAACTATGAGACTTTTATTTTGGGATTTGAAAAAAATTGCTATCTGAAAGATCCACCACAGTAGCAAAGATGACTATGACTTTGGATAATGAATTAATGATAAGAATTGGAGCAGGGTTCCTAAATATTTAACTTCAGATATCATATTGTAAACTGTATAGTTGCTATGTTTAGACTAAATTCTTCATTCGGTATATGATCTGTAGGTGTATCAAGCAATAATTACCGCCTGTAAATTTGATAGTTTAACTGCTTTTGTAAACCGGGTAGTGCGGACGATACAATGATTGGTGTTCCCGAGGACCAATCTGAGGTTCAATTAGGAATTTGAAACTTGACTTCTATGGGTTTGCTATCACTAGAAGCGATAAACTAACTGTGATACCGGGATGCATCCCAGAACGTAAAGTTCGATTTAATAAAACTGTGTCCACAACTATCAGTCCACTGGCTAGTGGACAATGACATAGACTTTCGTGATAAACTTCACAAACAATGATATACGAGTTGTTTTTTTAGTATTGTTTGTTTGAATCTTCCCATCGCGTGTTAGGACTGCAACTGGTCAGTCTCTAATTGGCATATGTGCATACTGTGCGTATTGACTTAATTCACAAGCATTATAAGCAAAGATAGATAGTGGCTAGTAGTGGAATCCGGGACGCGCGTCTCGTCCTATTGGGGACTCGTCAGCTGAATGTAGCTGCATCTCCGAGTTGACGTTCACTCTGCGACTCGAACCCAGTACCTTTCACTTCAAACACCATCACGTTATCCAAGCAGCTATATAAGCCAATTAGAGACTGACCAGATGCAGTCCTAAACATCAATCGGAAAATTCAAACAAACAATACTAAGTGAATTCAAACTTCACCCCATTGCACAAGCAAGTGGCTATCAGGACTCAGTGACCGACTGGATAACGCGATGGCGTTTGAAGTGAAAGGTACTGGGTTCGAGTCCCAGAGTGAACGTCAACTCTGAGGTGCAGGTACATCCAGCTTACGAGTCCCAAATAGGTTGAAACGCGCGTCCTGGATTCCACTGCTAGCCACTATCCATCTTTGCTTACAATGACATATGAGGTCTTCTTGGTAAGAATGGCACGTATTATTGTTGACTTAATTTTTATGATCTAACCATGAGACCTGTATCGACAACAAAAGTACACTAATAATCTAGTACTTTTGTTAATTAATGGCCTTCATATAACTGTTATGACAACTGTAGATAATAATGCTATTTAAACAACTTGGAGTATTCTAGTCACTGCTGTAGTAAAATTTTTCTAAATCGATATCTTGATGACTATTCACATTTGATGAATTTCATGCTCATGATATTTGATGACATACAAATATAAAAAACTGCAAATTATGACTGATTTAACTTGAGTAATATTCATTGACGAAAATTTATCTCAACTATCTAGAGTTGAATGTTAAATATGATATGAAAATTTAATACAAAAGCTCCTTAACTTTAATAATAAAGATAATTTATTCAAAACTAATAATAGTTTGAAGAGCGATTTTCATCAACTTTCATTATATACAGTATCGGTAATATTTATGACAGTGTTAATACGCCTTATGAATAAGTCCCATCTGCTCATACAATTCTAATGCATATAGTCTGTCTCATTTGAAAAGCTGATAAATTCGATTAGCAGTTATAATAATATTTAAGTCATTAGCAAACAAAATAACCCATCGTCCACACAATAACTCTGTAAAATTTATGTCTAGAAGTAATGATATCATTGTATAGAAAATTGATCTTTTTTTTTTCAAGTAAAAATATTGATAGATGATTAAATTTAACAGTCTTGAAATTAATCTAGAGCTTTCGTTAAGACCAATGTACTGTGAACTTACTATTCCTAATAGCTTGGTATTGGTTGGAGTGAACTTAAAACTATGAAGTAATACTTAAACATCAAGCCCTAGACTGTGATTACTTAGAAGTAGTTAGTTACCAAAGAAACAAAAACATAGGATTTCTAGGTCTTTTGAATGAGGATTTACCATCATATCTCTAAGTTGCCATCCACAGGCTACGTTGTAGTAAAACGCCACATTTAACCAGGGTCATTTTTGGTGAGAACCAAACTTTAGACATCTTTACTCCAGTAATTCAAAAATCGATGAATGATGACATGGCAGTGCACACACTTGATAGTTAAAATGACTTGAGATAATCAAATTTCATAAGAGATATCTTATCGATTTCGTGCTTATAGTTTATTAAAAATATGGCAATACAAATATATTGTACTCGTTGCACTTTGCAAAAATTATGTACTAGACTAGCTGGATTCATGTTGTGGTCGGTCATATCACAGTCTGAAGATTCATCATGACTTTCTAGACATGTATACACATCCAAACACCAGTTTATTTCAGGTTAACCATATACAGATACATACGAACGCACTTGACCCCATTGAAAATCATATCGATATCAAAGTGATAAGGTATAGGATGATTTGTCAATTTTTTCTACCACTGTGTATAAACATGTACACACAAATATTAAAAGAGATAGGGCTACATTATTTAACAGTTTATATGATTAACATTTATGAACCTGATCATTGATGATAACGATCAAGAGATAACCAAGACAACAAAGTACTTTTGTCAAGAAACATAACAATAAATAACAAACAATGGAAAGGACGAATGCACTGACCATAACGATAAGAACGTTCATTGAGGGGATGTGGAATCGAGACACGTTTGATCTTAATAATTTGATTTCAGGGACGAAAAATGATTATTAACGATAAACTTGCATTCTTGAAATGCTTCCATAACACGTAAAGAAATATTCATTTGTTGTTTACTTGTATCTTTCCATCGTTATTAAGGACTGCAATTGATCAGTCTCTTATTAGCATATATGCATCCTGCTTTGGTATTGCCTGATGTCACAAGCTTTATAAACATAGATGGAAAGTGGCCAGCAATGTAATCCAAGACTCGCGTTTCGTCCTGTTTGGGACTCATCAGCTGGATGGGAAGATACAAATAAATAACACCAAGTGAGTATAACTTGGCCCAACTGCACAAACAGATGGCTATCAGGACTCAGTAGCGATGGCGTTTGAAGCGAACAATACTGGGTTCGAGCCCCAGAGTGAACGTCAACTCTGAGACGCAGATACATCCAGTTGACGAGTGCCTAATGGGACGAAACGCACTTCCTAGATTCCACTATTTATGTTTGCCCATAAACGTAATGAGACAGTTTCCTAACTATGCTAGAGGGACTTTTCATAAATAATGATGCCAGTTCGCATACAACCGTAGACCAAGATTCATTAGGACAACGTCAACCACTCGGTAATGTTTAAATTGAATATAGAATTCCAAAGACTTGTACGTTTTTCGGTGTTGTCAACTGGTAGCTTCGATCGACGTTTATCAGAGTTTAAGTGTGAACACAAGGAAAATAGATGCTGTTCATTGTTTATCTAGACTTATGCTACAGGCCGATACTGGATGTAACTGCTCTAGTGTGGGCGCTTCCGAGAAGACATGAAACAACATTCCTCACAATGGATAGACTAACATTACTCGTTCGAACTAGTTAATTTAGTATTTAAACTAAGAGGACCTGATATAATACGACGAAATCATCACTCAGTTCGCTACTAAAAGCCCTGTCCACCAATTTAATCATTCTTCAATGAAAACCAGTATGAACATATACGAAAACCTGATTATGATTGAACATTCGAAACAGTCCCCGTTTATCACAAACGTGTTTAACACATTGAAGCCAGTTTCTTACTTTGAACATACGAAATATCGTACAGTGGAGTAATGAATAACCATTAAATAACGCAGACCTCACTTAACGACCACTAATTTCCTTTTCGCAGTTCCTAAAATTACATGAGTTTATAAAGCGGAGATTAAAAACATTATACTCAAATAAGCAGTTTCCCTCAAAGCTAAAGAAATTCAAGCGGGAATGCATTACTAGCACGTCATGTTGAGCTCCGTTAACTTCGATAATCCTGGATTTCGGTAAATAGAAATACTGATAGCATCAATCGCTTCACGATCTCAACAACCCCATACTGATGTTGTATTCGGAGCGAATGCTAGAGCTGAAGGTACCATACAATACGTTACGTATCTACTGCTAGTCGACTTCTTAATTTCATCGGCCTTATTGAGAATTATAAAATGGAGTGGTTCATAACCAACCCCGGGATAACATAATGATCCAGCTACATATACTCAGGAATCTATAACAAATAGTAACACTGGATACAACCTCGCCCAGACAGCTCTTGGAGAATACAAAAAGTACTACAGCTATCCGAATATCAGCAGTATGATACTTTTATACAACATAAGAAATGACGTACATATGGACTTTTAACACTTAAAACCTACAATATATCACTGAAGACAAGAACTGACATATAAGGTGTAACTCAGCGCATATCTGAGCAGCCCGTCGCATCGAAGTAGGAAAAGTGTTCAAAAACATGTACGCATTATATTTGTCTGCTGAGTAAACGAAATATTCGAAATTACAAAAAGACTACCGATTCAATCAGTTGAAAGAATATACATTATAGCGACCAACAGCCGAGTGCAAAACATATATGGCAAATGTATGGAAAAAAATGGGATAGTATATAATCTGCAAAAGTTAACCAAAATGAGTTTTGTTTCGGTATTTATGTACAAAGTCGAGACAGACTGAAGAAAATCAACGAGTAGAATAAGAAGTACAATGGCCAAGGCAAAAAAGCATGCACTATAGTATCTGTACAGAAGAAGCATGTTTTCATGGACTGATAGCTAGTTGAAGACTATGGTATTTGTCCATCGTGAAGTGATGCATTAGGTCGCTGACGTCATATGCGGGGTCAAAAAATGTTTCGTCGAGCTTCGATTGAATATCAGAACTCGAATCAAATACTAGAGAGTGTAGATCAACAAGCTCTTCTCCGCACGGACCGAAATCAATATCATCTGCAGCCCAATCTGTATAATCAAATTCATTGGAGAGGCGAAGCGATGTACTATCTAGCCTGACACGTTTGTGATTGCGAGAATCGAAAACGTTGATATGGTAGGATGGCAATGGTCTCTCCAACACAGAGGATGAATCAAGAAATAAAGACTGACTTAACCTGGTGTTGATGAGTGCATTAGTATTATCACTGAGACAACTATCTACAGGTTCAGGATCTGGAAAAACATCATTATCGGAACCCACATAAGATGCTGTTGAGTCCGGAGGAGTCTGAGAGCGAAGTGTATCATTTGAAGGCAATGAAATAGATATTTGTGGTCTCGTTGATAAAGGACTAGGTGAACGGCTAGTGCTGGATATCTGAGCAAGCAGCTGAGATGGATAATTATTTTGACGATTGGAATCATAGTTTTGAGTGCGGCAGCGCTCATTTCTTGGAAGTAGATCTGAACAGAAGTCACAATCAGGTGAACATTGGCGACTCGGTAGTCCAAGAATTTCAGTGGCCAAGGTATCTCTAGACTTAGAGTCATAGTTTTCAACTAAATTGTAGAACAAAGTGTCGAGCGAACGGCGTATATGTTCGCGCAGCTCAATTAAGTATTCCTTAATCCTGAATCGGACAACTGTATGCACAACAGATAAATTTGCTTTTTTAGTAGTTCGTGCAGTAGAGTTTGAGGTCCCACACCCACTTCGAGTTTGCAAATACATGTCTCTAACCTGACTGAGAGGTGGTATTGATAATTGGGCATCGATAAGAGCAAATGTTATAGATTCGCGAGATCTTCGGATTTGTTCGGCTTGACCATGAGAATGTGATCTAGGATGAGACGTGTTGGTTTCCCGAATAGACTGGACATCATTTACATGAGATTTAGTTTCGTAGTTATGAGTCGTAGATTCAGATGAGTACCTTGACACATACGATAGGGATGGAGATGAGGAATTTTCGTGAGAAACACTTTCGGAATCCGAAGAGTCTGATCTGTTCGAAGTCCCAGGCCACAGAATCTTGTCTTTTGGGTTGGTTGTGTTAGTCGCATAATTCCCACATGGCTTTTTATATGGGTGAACTTTATGGAACATGAGTACTCATTACAAAGGACTTACCTCGTTTATTATCAGGACGCAACTTTTTAACATGTGACTTGCCCTCGAGATGATAAACAGGGGCAGTGTTTGTGTTAATTTTACTTGAGACATAATCGTAAGTTTTGACAGTAGACGGGGTAGAGAAGTTGTATGAGTGATACAAATACTCAGGTCGTAGAACTACGGATATAACTAGTCAATATGAAATTACCTGATCTGGTATTAATATTTATCATTGTTGACGTGGAGACGCGAATAACCACTGTAAATCCACAGAGCGTGCTGCAGTAATAAATGGATGACTTTTTTCGACCGGAAAAATATCGTTCGACCTAAACAGCGCGAGACCCAGCAACACGTTATATCTGACCACGCTGCTTCAATTAGTGAGCGTCTGTTATCTCAGCCATTCGATACCTTATTTGGTAAATTAAAACAAAACCGTAGTATCCAATAGAAAATGGCCTTGTCACAAATTTGTGCAAATGATATGGTTTATTTTATAATCCTCGTAGCTTTTCGACTCGGCTTTTAGTCTTTAAAAATTTTCGACTGAGTTTAAAGTTCAACAACCACATCCCACTAACTTCAGTTATTTTGGTACACATTTGCGGATTTGTTTATCTTGTGATCTTTTCGACTTCAGTTGTCTCAAGGTAGTGGGGTTTTCGGTTCTCATGTTGTTTCGGAAGTGTGTTGGTTGTAGTGTAAAAAATAATAGAGCGAGACGATTGTTTCAAGAGCCCAAGAACAGGGTAATTAGTCAGTAATCTTGACAGTGTTAGTCGACCGAGGTGTAAGAACAAAAGGGAGAACAGAGACGAAAAATGAGCGAAGTGGGAATAAGTTCACGGTATGCGGTAATGGAAACTTCAGGTTTTTTTTATGGCATGCAACAGACACAGTTGGTCTAAACGGACGATGGTAGTCCATGAGAGTCAAGTCTCCTCTTGAAACTATCCAGTGATTAGCCGTCTGAGGTCACTTCAACTGATGGTTTTGTCATCAAGCTTAATATGAATGTTTCGTAGTCACTCCTAACTATTAGTTCTTGGGCATGGAAATCTCTAGATAGAGGCTAACCATTTGTTTGTAAACAGTCTAATTTCGACGGTTTTCCGCTATTCACATGTTTAGCCAGTTCCCAAATTTTAGTACATGTGATAAGTCGCTTCTGAAACCACCTTCTATGGCTTGTATCCTGTTTTACGAGATCGACGGACAGAGTGTTGATTTCTCACGACAGAAGTGTCAAGTCGAACTCAGGTGTAGCATCTGTAATTGCTCCTTGATTATCTTCCTGGGTGTTAGAACCTCTGAGGGCCTAGTACATCCCTTCATTCAAGCACTTGGTGCCGTTCGCGTTAAAGTTACACCAGTATAATTCTGTCACATCAGTTGTTTGGGTATTGTACTGTTTTCAAATTCAAAATGAATGTTGGTGTATATTACCACTCTTCCTACCTTTTTCTGTACACTATCACATCAAAATAGTACCGTATCTTGCATGCCCACTTCATGATCCGTGTTATTGGGAGTGAGCCACGTTTTAGTTAGCACTTTTATCTTTTAATTCAACTGAAAACAAATATTTTCGATCGTTCTTAATTACCCCTTAGTCTCCTAACGTTGCTATACAGGGTTTTTTCTTATAGCTTGATGCCCCATAAACACCATCCTTTGTTTTTGAGTAGTAAAAACAAATTTATGTCTAAGGTCGGAAAGCCAGTTCTGTGCAAATTGACCGCTTCGTATTCTTGTTTGTGTAGCATGTTTTATTAGCGAGACCGTGGTTTCTGTACTCTGTGGCATGGGTTACCTACCAATGTCAACCGACACGAAGATGTGTTCTATTTGGATTTTAAGATATTAAATTGCTGATATACGTCTGTTCTTGAAAAATGCAATGTTGCTGGATAGATCATACTTCAAGCCATACCAGGTATTAAGAACCCTAGTCATGTCTTCTCGGTTTACGAAGTTCACAACCACTATATGGGAAGACTTAATGATCATGAGATGCGAGGGAAGAGGAAACAGGGACATGATAATTGCCATGGTGGTGTGAAGGCCTAGGCTACTTAACAATCTACACCACTGTTGCACTTCGCGTCCGTTTTGCCTCGCCCAGGCTGCCACCTGCCATCTCAGACCATCCATGAACCACTATACTGACTAGTCCTTGGGGATTTGTTGGCGACCCAGTGTCATCAGTCCCGAGCCACAACTTGTCATTTCCAATTCGGATTCTAGAAGGCCATTCAATCGACGGCCATCAAAATACCAGTAAGATATCTTATTTGGCGTATGCTGATTTTAAAGCTACCCTAATGGAAGAGGTTTACCTTTCGTTACATTTCGGTTCTTACACCAGCTGCAAAGTTTGTCTGAAGCAGCACCCATTCGCAGTATTTACCTCACTATTCCTTTTCAAAGCCTGTCATACATTCCATTAAACTACCCTCTGACACTGGAACATCAAGTGAAATCAAGGAGTCATGTCTGACTTCTTTATAACCGATTTTAGCTATCGGGGGCTGTGTTGTTGCCATATTCCATTTTATCATCCACTCGGTGCTCGTTATCGCTAAGTGACTGAAGCATATGGAATGCGTGGCAATCTTATTGTTGTTCGACCTCGGGTCGTAGTTCCCATAGTGACGCGTTTACTTTAACCTGTGTTGGACTAACTGGTTATACTGATGGGAATTGGTACCGCTGTTTTCAATGGGGTCATGTGTTTACTGTGAATCCTTTCTACACAGTGGGCACATCTTATAGAACTATGAACATGAATGACTTAGCGTGAACCCGTAGTACAGATTAACTACCGCTATGTCACAACGATAATGAATCCAGATACCACAGAGAATACCTTCAAACGCTGAATCCTTGGTTTGACTAGCGACAAGCATATAGTACAATTATCGTTTTTGTGTTCTTCCTAATTCTTCATCAGAGGTTTCTGACACTCTCCCTATTCGCTACATACTAGTCTCAGTAGGAGTAAGAGTCTGCTCAGGAGTGTGATCTTAATTGCCTAGTTGGATACTGGGTTTTGACGCTCGAATATTGTGATCCTCGTAGTACAAATTATTCTGAGATTCATCACAAAGAGCAGTTTCGGACTATTTTATGACGTACTTGCTAGAGACAGAGGTCTCCAACCTACTGGCCTCCTGCATTAGGACCTCTGCTAGCCGTTCTCGTAGTTATAGTGTAAGTATTCTACCAAATAGGCATAAAGATCAAATATTGGGCAATTCAAGAAAGAAGTACACAAGATGTAAGTCTCGAAAGGGAGGAATAGTAAAAGTGATAGCGTGTATGCTACGCAAAAATGAAGTCTAGGAGACACTCAAAACCGTAAAACTATTTTTGGCCATCCTAGCAATCAAATTCGCGTGTACGTAGTAACTTTCATGCAAGTTCTGTGTTTTCAAGTGAATGTGTGCGCGTGTATCGTGGTTGAAGCAACCAAAAAGAGAGAAGCTGGTTGAGACATCCGGATATTCTTCAGTGGTTCAACCGTAGTATGATCATAATTTCCAGAGTTTTTACTTTAGTTATATGCCAGCAATAGAAGAAGCGATTTGTGTCCTTTGAGTAAGTTAAATATTCCAACCTGGCAGCAGAAACTGAATGTTTCCCGTTATTAGCAATAGATTAGTATGGTCATTTCACATGTAAAACAAAGTAACATTTTTGATTCAAAGAACTTATATTGAGCTCACCATTCGTTAGATTATCGGCCTTTTCCAGTTACATTCAAGATTAATAGGTATATAAGGTTTCTCCAAAGCTTTCTAATCGGCATTCACAGTTTTCCACGACCAAATGGTAGTTTTGGCTTGTTTAAAGTGTATAAAACTCAATTTTCGGTTTTTTCACGTTTGCAAACTTTTCATCTCATCTTAGTTGACAATTTTATTCATACTTATATTTCATCATCGCCAGTAAACAACATGTAGTCGGTCTAACTGCTGGTTTGCCATCACCTGTGATATGGAATGTCATAAATGCAAAATGAGGTTTCGTGGAGCATAGACAAGTTTCACAGAGGCAGCCTGCAATGGACTCAATGAGTTGGGTCGCGAGCAGGTATATTGCACATCTGATATCAATTCGAAAGATATGTTTGGCAATATTTTCAGTTTTTTGATAAGGTTTTTAGAGAAAACTGCTAGCAATATTGAAAAAGTCTTGGACCGAATAACCAACCAAATAAGCGCGGTAGGTGTCCTTGAAAAAATATTCCTGAATCATACAGCAACACAAATAAGGATATACTGCATCTCGAAATTGCCACAACACCGATAGCATTAGATTCCCTCGATTAACTTGTGTCTACCAGATCAACCTCTTCGAATGCAACCGTGCTTCAGTTGTGGTATCGGTTCTCACCACCCAACCACTTGTTGCTGCCTTCTTTCTGATTTACCCAAAGGATCCCCATTATTCCTTTGGTAACCTCCAGTGCGCGACAATTCTACTCAATTTGGTATTGGAGCAATCACACGTTGATTCTGGTGGGTGAGTAGTGGGAAGGCATTGGTTCCAACCGCACATGAAATAACTGAGAAAACTTATATTTAACGTTTAACACGGAGAGAAGGTCAGCAGTGGTGAACGTAAATCTTATAGTTTAGGCACTCGCACCATTACAAATTTGCAATTTTGGAATTAGGTATATTGATAGGGTAGCACCAATACCGAACTAGGCTAATTCCACAGTTCCTCCGAGGGCTACTGTAAGCGACTGGATTAACGTTAAAAAGGTATATCGGAGGACAGAAATACTGACTGCGAGGTCGGTTTTGGAGGTTTGTGTGAATATATATGAAGGTACCTCCACGAAGACATTTTTTTATGCAGAAAAACTAAAGTCATTCTCCTTTGTCCCTTCAGCTGTACATTCCGTTGATCATCTGATTATAGATTAAACAATTACAGTCTATTATTTATTGTAGTTGTTACTTTTCTTATATTTCTGCTGGATCTCCATGATTCTCACGACTACACCTACGTTTTTCTACTTGAATTTTTGATTATGACTGCTTCAATTTCGATTCGCTCCTCTTTTTTGGTTGTGGTGTCTGAACTGACTGAGATTATCCATTCTTGGTTGCGAATTAAGGTTTACTTTCAGAAGTGGAAACGCCTGGTGTTGTAACAACTAATTATCAATACTTTTGTTATTGATATTTTTAAACCTAACTATAATTTTCGGATGAGCCATAAGTGATCCATTAAGAAAGCTTAGTGTAATGCCTCTGTGTTAATAGCGACGCTTATTTGTTGTAGCTGATGACCATACTATGTTCTTTATCAACCTAGCTGCTCGGTGTGATTCAAACGTGATTGTTGGAGTTTATTAAATAATTATTGATCAGATAACTGGCGGTAATATTTGTCTGGATAATAATACACACTTCAACCTATAAATTTACTTGAAACCGTTCACTTCCAACTTTGTTGCGGAGTGTGAATGAACAAGAGCACGACTGCGTGAACCAACCTTCAGGGTTATTGCAATTTTCAAGCCGCTTTGTCTGGAATTACCACTGATGGTGCTGACCGTAACATCCGGGTGTGGAATTTGCTGACCTAGTCTTTCAAGATGGAAAATATCCTGATAGGAAAGGTGACATGATCAAGCAAGAGAGACTAGGATACTAGACCTCTGCTAATGAGAGTAACTATCTTTCTTCACATTTGGTTGTCACTAATCTTAATGCACTTTGTGCCGACAGACACCGGTTACCAAATAGAATCTACACACATCCAGGAAAGCTGTATGATGCCTTGATTAAGTGTGAAAACATTAGAACGGACTATCCCGCGTGTACAGTGTTGGGAAAGAAGAGTAGGGGGGCAGAAATCCTTATTCAAGGAAGCCTCGTATTGTTATGTTTCTCGTTTATCCATTTGGGCTCGTTCGAACAAATGGTACGAGGAAGCACATGCGTTTCAAATAAAAACACAAACTATTACCATGAGGACACCACAATTCTACCCAACAGTATGGATTAGTTACGTGAAATAAGTAATCCTTAGTTTTCAACCTCCCATTGATCTCCTTAAAAAACTGTGGTAAAAACCATCGTAGGTTTCAAACTCGTTCGTAAAAAAGAGTTAAAACATCCTATTGAAAACAGATGTTGGAAGTTCGAAGGTTTGGATGCGTCACCTTTAAAGGACTACCAAAAGCAGATAGACTAGGAAGCCTACTCTCAACTTGACATAGATATTCAACTAGATTTCTTACCGCATGTGGTCTCAAGTGCTACAAATCAATCTTTCAAATAAATGATCCACAGACGTTACAGGCTACCTAAGGTCATGAAAAAATCTACAGTTCGGAAACCCGAAAGATGCTACTTGGAAGATTACATACGAACCATTGATGACGGCACATAAAGGGGGTTCAGATGATCTGGGGATCAATGCATGATGGCGTTAAAATGAGGCAGGCTTCGGTGAGCGAACAAACAGAGCAAGAAATTTATCTCCAGTTCAAACGATGGATGTTATATAATCCAATTTCTCGAAAGATTTTAAAAGCGTCGATCATATATGCCGTATCAACAAACCCAAGTTGGTTCACATTTAACTAAAAAACTGGCTTAAGTTCTTTTGAAACAATTATGGGTTGGGTTGTAACATTTCTGAAGTAAACATTAATAGCTATCGCTGAATAGATTAGAAAGAACTGTTACCATTGATCTTAGTCTGCAGAAAATATATGAAGTATTGGTCAGGTTTCTATCTTTCGCTCTCCATCAACTTTTCAACCGCCAGAATAGCGAATTTGCTAGCTTTCGTGCACTTTAGACGGTCTTTAATTCACACACGTTTATGGTCAAAGCTCATAATAATCATTCTCATAGCCGATTTAACATGCGGTATCTTGATTTCTAGATTTCTATCCAGACATAAAACAACCGACTAGCATAAGTGTGGTTTGAAAAAGCGTTCTGAGCACTTTATATTGACAACTTTATATTATTATTCCCTCCAAGAGATTAGTCAGTTCTGAGGAGGCAAGCATATAAAGTCGATCACATAGGAACTCCGTTCACTATGCGACTGATATAGTTTTCCATTAGAAACATCATCATCTCAGGTGACATTATAGTAAACATTTACGTAGGGAAGTCTCCTAATATTTTCAGCCCTACAGTAGCACAACAAAGATACTGAAGTTTGCTTTAGATGTCTAAACTGCATTGTTCTGGGTTTGTATCGTGTCGTACTTTGGGCATATATCACGGAAGAATATTTTGATAGACTTTAAAGGTAAATTAGTTGGGGTTCAGGTTGGCTATAAAACTGGTGGAGGTCCAAATTGTAGTAGATATGGACTCATTTAAACCATTGAAAATGAATCAGAGTTGATCCACACTATCTGTATGATTCAATCACTACGAATATAACTAGCCACGTGAAAGTATTTATTATTATAATCATTGTTGTAATTGTAAATTTGAACAGCTGGTAAAAGAATGCTATAATGACATCGCCTAAAATATTATGTTCTATTTTGTAACTAATATTAAGTTGGTGATAATAAACTTATGCCAAGAAAATCATGATTCAGTGCTGTCCTAGGTCTTCATTTTCATTTTAACCGAGTGATTCCAGTAGGATTTCATTGAAGCCACTTTATGCTAGACCCCAGTTTTCAACCCAATATTTGAATACTGTATCCAGAATGTAACTACGTAGCGATAAATTTTTGCTCTCACACTGAGCGAATGGCGATATAATTTTTACCAATTTCAGTGTATTTTCATATCTAAGCATTTAAAAGTCCTGGTTTACTGTACATGTATGTATGAGGATAACCATTAAAGATGCTACGGGTAGTCGGAGTTTTACAACCACTCTACACGTAACACCTTCATAACCGTAGTATACCGACCCACTCAGATCGGAAGTTAGATATGAAGGGATTTGAAGATATATTTGGAAGACCATCTATATACCGGGAAGCGTTTTGTCCAAGCTGGCTAACAGTTGCAAGGGATGAATGGCACGGTATACCTACTTGTGATCTGGTGTAGTTGCGTGACCGAGCACCTTTGTCTAGGTGAGTTAAGTAAAGCTAAGTAGGTCAGCATCAATACCGAAGACTTACAGAACTATTTATATCGGGGATTTATTTACTGCTAAAGCTCACTCCCTCCTAGTGGTGTGGTGATGATCCCAAGATTTGGCCAGTCAGGTTTTTGAGCTCGATGAGCTTGTCGTTGGTAAACACTCTTCTGGCAGCTTGCTATGTTCAGCAGCGTCTGGTCGTCTTTCCCTAATATGAGGGGCTATGTGGTACAATACAGCAATGAAAAAACACAGTGAAAATTCCTGTTTATCATACTGTTAGTTGGCTTTCCATCTTTTCCATCAGTTCTTATTGCAAGGTAACAAGAGGTAAACGTGCTGGAAGAAGAAGAAGAAGAACAAGCCCTGCGTAAACTGGACTTGCGGAATGATGGCTGAGACTGTTTTGCAAATAAGATCTCTCTTTTGTAACCGAACCGCGTTTATTCGAATTTCGAAATATATACACCTTGTGTTAGCACGTCGTGTTCCTACTTCTCATTCATCGGTCCTGATATGTATGCTGGTGTTTTAAATATCTCCCGCTTCCAAACACACGCTGATAACACGTGCCACAACTGTGAAATTTTGACTATCTTCTTAAAAAGCTATTTGAGTCTCTGCAGGTAGACATGTAATTCCATTTTATTAGGAATATTTTTATTCATTCTCAGGTATCAAACTCTTGTTTGTCAATTAGTTTTTTGTTGTTTGCCACGTCAGTTTGTGTTAGAAAAGCCGTTGACTACATAACAAGGGCCGTATTTTGTATTTGTGGTATAATTTATTCTCTTTGCTAAATTAGTACGTTGAAATTGAACATAGAGTTGTGTTTTGTGTAAACTTAATACAAGTCACTAAAAAACGCTTCGTATGCCATACGTAGAAACGTAGTCTGGTCTGATCGAATAAACCTTGGTTTGTTAGTTTTGCTTTCAGAGCAAATATTGGGACATCGTTCGTTACAGTTCCGAAACGAGCAGTGGTCACCAACTAACAAATATTGAAATGCCTGGCAAGCGCAACAAGATCGTCGTAAGCCATGAGAAAACGTAGTCAGATGCACCTCCAGATATATGGCAAGTACCCTTTAATGTATTTCCATATCATGGCTCTAATGTTAAACTAGTTAGTCAAAACAGTAAGAATAGGTCTAAGATCACCCTTTCAGAGTTGAAAGACGGCTGGGAGAAAGACAAATGTTGGAGATTGGGGAGCTGAAAGAGAGACAGGGGAAACAGTTACTGTGCCTTCAAAGAGAGTGTGGGTCCTTAAGGTTAAGGCAGAACGCGAGTGGCGAAGCTTTTTTTTGACTCCAATTGTGATGACAGACTACATGATTATGTTTGCCGTTTTGTTATCCGTTCTCATCATGACCTCAGAGGCAAGTCTCCTTAAAGGTCAAAAACGTCAGATCTTCGTGTAGAGGGGAGTGACCCTGTCATCACTTGGTGTGGATTTTGAGATGTCAAAGGTAGAAATAAGCAGTTTTGATGGTCAACCGGCAAAGTATTGGAAATTCATAAGACAGTTTGAGTTGCACGTCGGATCCAAGGTTGGAGATGATGGTCAGCGACTCCTATTCTTCGTAAATTATTGTTAAGGGAAGGCTCACGAGGCCATAGAGGAATGCGTCATACTTCATCATACTATCATCATCTGGTTATCTTAGAGCTTGAGATGTACGGAGACGATTGTTTGACTGAGCACATGAAGTTAGCCCAGACTTGCTAAAAGATTTGACTGAAGGTTTAGTATAGAACACAACGACAGAGGAACTCTATCTAGGCTAGCAATGAACATGGAAAATTGTTTTGTAGCTTTAGAAAAATTGGATTGCTAATCAGAACTCAACTCTCTAGGAACTAAAGGAAGCATAGTAAAGAAGTTGCCCCCAGCTTTTCAGGTGAAATGGGCGGAGACGGTAGGAAGGTTGACAGCAAAGTGGTCGAGAGCTAACGTTTGCCGAGTGGAGAAAATTTGTATCACGTAGAGCTGGATTATTACTCAGTAGATTCGAGCAGATTGCGACAATCAGTAAGCAAGTTTTTTGCAAGGTAGCCTGTTCCACACAGGAGTTGCCATTCGATGGAATCGATATCAGGCCATCATGTGTTATATGCAGGGAAAATCATACAGTTGACAAATGTTCCCGATTCACGACGCTACTAGTCAACGATAAGTAGGCAAAGACGAGAGAAAAAGGCCTGAGTTTCGTTGTCTCAGAAGGAGCCATAGATTAGTGGGTTGTAAAGCTCGCGTCGTGTGCAATATCAAAGGTTGTTAAGGTTGACATCACTCCCTGTTGCATGGGTCCATAACAGTTCGGGGCGCTTCGAGAGAGCAAGTAAAAGAAAGTCACCATGGGTACGAAAGTCATCAGTAGAGAGTGTGTTTCTAGGTCTAATCCCTGCACGTCTTGAAGCTGGAGAGAAGCACGTTCGTGGATATGTCCTTATAGACAATCGCTCTGATACTACCCTAGTCAAGTCAACACACCTATTTTGATGAAAGTCACCGGGAAATCTCCACCTGTGGTATGGAGAAGACAACTGAAAAGGGGTGTGCAGCTATAGTTCCCGAAATTCTACTCCATCCGAGTAACCGCCCACGATGGCATTTGCCCTACCACAAGAAACCAAGGAGAATGAGAGTGGTGTTGGATTTTGTTGCTAAGGTGGATGGTAAATCTTCAAACGAATTTCCCTAACAAGGTTCAAATACGCCGGAAGACCAATTTGGTATCCTGCTACTGTTCTGCAGGGAACCAGTTGCCGTTTCTGCGGAAGTAGAAGAAATCTTCATTCAATTAAAGGTCTCAAAGCTTGATTGCGGTTCACTACGTTACCTTTGGTGGCCAGAAGGCTAACTGGCGGACGAACATGTGGAATAACAGATGAAATCACACCTCCTTGGAGCAATATCCTCACCCTTTCATGCAAATTTTGCATCGGTAAAGACGGTTCAACTCTGCCTGTAGCCCTTCTACGGTGACTACCGGTCCCAAATCTGGGTAAAGGAGGAGGGTTGGGCATGGGGTCACTAATCCAATCCTGCAGAAAACAACCTTGCTAAATACCGTTAACCAGAATAAACATTTAAAACCATTTAAACTCTTCCCTCCGAACTGAAATAAGAATTATAACGCCTCATGGTGAAAGTCAAGATTCTTCGAAAGTCACGAGGTTATTGCCCCTCTTGACAACCACAGCAACAATTTTTATAGGTATATGGAACATCCGGATAATCTAGGAGACCGCGAAGACCAGACAAATGGTAACGGAAATGAGGAGATACAACTTGGCAGTACTCGGAATCAGAGAAACCCATTGGACTCAAGCTGAACAGCAAAGGTTATGTAAGTGAGAGATGCTGCCGTGCTGTGGTCATGAAGAAGAAACCGCTCCACATACTCAGGGAGTCGCTCTGATGCTGTCCAAGGAAGCACGAAATGCACTTATGTGATGGGAATCTCACGGATCCAGAACCATCAAAGCATACTGCAAAAAGGAGAAGGAGTGAATCACTATGAATGTTATCCAATGTTATGCACCCACAAATGATAGCAATGATGACGATAAAGATCAGTGTTGCGAGAGGATGCAATCGATCGTAGCGAAGTGTTCAGGAAAGGACCTTACCATCATAATCAGTGATCTAAATGTCAAGGTTTCAGTGGATAACAACGGTTATGAAGATATCTTGTGACGACATGGACTAGGAGGAAGGAACGAGAATGGCGACAGATTTGCAAACTCATCTGCATTCAACGAAGTCGTTATAGACGACACAATATTTTCTCACAAACACATACACAAAGCTATATGAGTCTCACTGGACCACATTACGGAGAACCAGACCAATCATATTTGTATCACTAAAAAATTCAGGTCAGTGGAAAATGTGAGAACGATGAGAGGAGCTGACTCTACTATCAGTCTTACTCAAAAATTTATGTGGTTATTAATCAGTCAGTTATTTACCCCGAAATAATCATACGAATAGTTTATGTAATGAATTTAGATGGCGAATGAGATTACAGATGCGCTTTGCTGACAACAGCCTTAACAGAAAATATCGAGGCGAGACTACAATTTATGGGCGAACCAATAAGGTTTAAGATAGTAGATCATGGATGTTATCACGAAATTCATTTATCCATATGGCCAAATGGCATTTTGGGATTACAGCTGACGCAATTGTTGACAAGAACCGTCACTCTAATTCTCACTCGTAATTCTGTACACTAATTGATGGTACTCTTTTCACCCTAATAAATAGGGGAATCGTCTTAAGGTCATATCGGCGCCGCCCACACGTCGTCCATAAATTATATTTTGAGACTTCATAGATAAAATTCGATCAACGCTAAGGCCTTGACAGTACAGTCATAATGTAATAAAGAATTGGCACTGTGTTGAATGAATTTGAGGGAGAAATTAGGTCGCAATTAAATGAGATCTAACATCATCTGTCGTACAGGATCACACCACAGAGAATCAGATTGACCGTATTTTCACCGCTAAAACATTCACAAGGTGAATGGAAGATGTGTGAACCATGAGAAGAGCTGACATAGCTTCAGATCACAACCAGCTGGTGGTTGCCAAGACGAAACTGAAGCTAAAGAAGCACTGGGCAGCTGAACAAAATGTATTACAAAGGTTCGATGCAGACTCCCTTCAAGATACGAACGAATATAACGAATTCAAGATATCACTCAACAACAATTTCCAAACGTTACAAGATCTAATGAAAGAAGAAACTACAATCGATGACAATCGGTAAGTGATCAACGAAGCATTAACTTCAAAGTTTCGGGAGGTTTTGAGCCTCAAGAAGCATCATCATAAGGGACTGATCTTTATCGGAATCCTGCACAAGATTGAAGAAAGGAAGAACAAGAAGACGGCAATTAGCTACAACCGAACAAGAACAGAGGTAGTCAAGACACAAGCTGAATACAGAGGAGCAAACACGTGAGTGAGAAGGATCATCAGAGCCGATAAGCTGGAATATGTGGAAGACCTAACATCAACAACAACAACAGAAAAAAGGTGTAAGAGAAGGGAATATGAGACAACTATATGATACAACAAAGAAACTAGCAGGAAGACACAGTAAATCAGAGTGATCAGTCAAGGACAAAGAAATCAAATCAATCACTAAAACCCAAGAACAGTGGAACAGTGGGCATAACAAGTTAAAGAACTCTTGAACAGACCAACCACACTGAACCCACCGGACATCGAAGCAACACAACACAGACCTTCCTACAGTTATCAGTCCACCAGTGATCGAAGAAATCAGCATAGTCACCAGACAAATCAAGAGTGGGAAAGCAACGGGACCTGAAAATATACCAGCAGAAGCACTGAAGTCAGATATAGAAGTAACTGCAAACATGTCCCGCATTCTATTCAGGAAGATTTGGGAGGAATGACGAGTGCAAACAAAGTGGAAAGAAGAGTACCTCATCAAGATAGCAAAGAAAGGAGATCTGAGCAATTGTGAAAACTACGGAGGAATCACTTTGTTGTCGGTACCAGGAAATGTTTTCAACAGAGTTTTGCTGAACCGGACAAAAGACGCAGTAGACACCCAACTTCGAGATCAACAGATCGGATTCCGTAAGGATCGGTCGTGCACAGACCAAATCGTGTTTCTTCAACATAGGAATACAAATTATTTCTAACCTTGTTTAATAAGGTATCTTGAATTTTCTTGCACCGATAATTTTCAAATCTGTTCCAAATATCTGCATCAACTTTACTGACTGAAGTGTGTCGAAACTTTGTTTCTAATTATATTATTCTTCGTAAGCTTAGGTTGTTTGTAGCTGAAAGGAAGCCTTGAAATAAAATGAATTTATTTTATTCTGCAAGTCTTGTTGTTCTTGCTTTGTCTAATCTGAAATATAACTGGCAAACAGACAGGTTGTTTGATTAGTGATAAGGCAATGTCATTATCCATATACAAACAGAATTATGATTTCATAGATCAGCTATAAAACAAAGGAATATTTAATCAATGAAATTTATTATAATAATCTGTCTTAAATGTATTAACTTGGTTATTATTTTGCTTTTTAGTTGGAGAAGAAAATGATCTGCTATTAAATCATGTCATTTTTGCCTGTGTGTTTTTAGATGAATGAAGTTTAGGTTAAAAGAATGAAGTGTCATTTAGCTTTATAAATGCTGCAGGTCGTAACCAACTATGATGAATGGATTTCCATGTTAGAATTTATTATTTTTGTGTAAAAGATTATTTTGAAATAATAGAAGAAATATGTTACTTAAGTGGATACTTTTGTTTGTATTGTATTTTATGTGCTAAATAGTTTAATTAGAAGGCTTAGATTGTTGTAGCTCAACAAATGCTGTTATTACTTGTGACCTTGTGCCCTATTAATATATAACGTAATAATACCGCCAACTAGAGAACAGTGATTTATCGACTGGACCAATCACACGTAAACCTGCACGAGCAGTCTAGAGTCGTTATCGGTCCTTAATGCTGCCTAGTCCTGACTGTTAATTCCAGAACACCAATCTCAGCCTCCGCGATGTGAATCATGTATTTCAAACATACTGGGTTTATACACCAGCCAAACAGACCACATAGCACCACAAAATAGAAAATAACATTTGTACACGATCTAGCCAAAAATGGTTGTGATTGTGGGAGACTGTAATTAATAGACTGGGTATAACTCAAGAACGGTAAATCGTATAATAATAATAATCTGTGGGTTAAAATAAAGCTTATAACAAGAGGAACATGAATATGCATAGTTTAGCGATTTGACAATTATACAATAGGAATATATGTGTAGTATTAGCCCGTGAATGGATCCCGACAGTACCACTCAATATTCTCGTCGGGATAAAACAAATACAAGTAGAAGTGAACTTTATACAAGCTCAAAATTAGTTCATTCTGGTGTTTTTGTTTTACTGTTTTCAGAAGTTTTGTCACCTTTATGTTGCTCTACGTTCCCATTGATATAAATAGAGATAACAGAAATCACAAATATTATCACTTATAAATAAAGACATTAGGAAGGACTAATTTGGTCTCTGCGAAGTAATTAAAAGACCTAGTCTTAACAGAAGTGAGCGCTAATTATCTTTTTGGGGATGACAATCAATGAAATCGTCCAGCTCAGAGCACGCAATACCATCAATATACTTTTATATATTGAGAGGAAGAACTGACATCCTTTTTGAAGACGTTTCTTCGTTTGATAAACAATTACCTTCGTCGCAGAAACTGAAGTGTAAACAATATGTCTTGATATTATTTCTTTTAATAACTCTTGTTAAATATAAAGATTTAGTATCCTCTAATCTTCAGTGTTTATTGACTCTTAACCACCTTTTGAACCGGGGTATCGATAAAGGTGTTTTTGTATGTTCTGGTTGTGTGATAAGTTGACTAAATTTCTGTGAGGATTGCTATGAAGTGACAGCTACTAACAAGAACTAAATCGTTTACGGAAAGCTCCCAATGAATAAAAATTCAAAATACAGAACAACTGATCAACAAAATGAGTCGTGTTCTATCGAAAAATGGCACGTTTATATATAAAGTATTTGCCACAAAAATGAACGTGATTAAACATTTCTTATAATATTAATGATTATAAATTGAGATTACTTACTTACTTACTTACTTACTTACGCCTGTTACCCCTCGTCGAGGAGCATAGGCCGCTCTTCAGCATTCTCCATCCAACTCTGTCCCGAGCCTTCCTTTCCAGTTCTTTCCAGTTGCTATTCATCCTTTTCATATCTGCTTCTATTTCCCGGCGTAGTGTGTTCTTTGGCCTTCCTCTTTTCCGCTCCCCTTCAGGATTCCAAGTTAGGGTTTGAGTCGTGATGCACATTGGTGATTTCCTTAATGTATGTCCGATCCACTTCTAACGTCTTTTCTTAATTTCCTCTTCAGCTGGAAGCTGGTTTGTCCTCTCCCATAAAACGCTGTTGCTGATAGTCTCCGGCCAATGGATGTTGAGTATTTTGCGTAGACAACTATTGATAAATACTTGTACCTTCCTGATGATGGTCGTAGTAGTTCTCCACGTTTCAGCTCCATACAGTAGGACTGTCTTGACGTTCGTATTAAAGATTCTGACCTTGAAATTGGTTGAGAGTTGTTTTGAGTTCCATATGTTCTTCAATTGTAGAAATGCTGCCCTTGCTTTGCCAATCCTCGCCTTTACATCTGCATCAGATCCTCCTTGTTTATCAACGATGCTCCCCAGGTACTTGAATGTTTCCACCTCTTCCAGAGTTTCGCCATCAAGTGTGATTGGGTTAGTGTTCTCCGTGTTGCATTTGAGAATCTTGCTTTTTCCTTTGTGAATGTGGAGGCCTATCGATGCGGAGGCTGCTGCTACATTTGCTGTCTTCATCTGCATTTGTTCGTGTGTATGAGAGAGGAGGGCTAGGTCATCTGCGAAGTCCAAATCATCTAATTGATTCTGAGCTGTCCATTGTATTCCGTATTTCCCTTCAGATGTCGAATTCTTCATAATCCAGTCAATCACTAGAAGGAAGAGGAATGGGGAGAGTAGACAGCCTTGTCTGACTCCGGTCCTTACTGGAAATGCATTTGTCAGCTGTCCTCCATGCACCACTTTGCACTGTAGTCCATCGTATGAGTTTTGGATAATGTTGACAATCTTTTCAGGAACTGCATAGTGTCGAAGAAGTTTCCATAATGTTCTCCTGTCCACGCTGTCAAACGCCTTCTCATAGTCAATGAAGTTGACGTACAGTGGTGAGTTCCACTCGACTGATTGTTCAACGATGATCCGTAGTGTCGCAATCTGGTCTGTGCATGACCTATCCTTACGGAATCCAGCCTGTTGATCCCTAAGTTCGGCGTCTACTGCGTCTTTCATCCGATTCAGTAGCACTCTGTTGAAAACTTTTCCTGGTACTGATAACAAACTGATGCCTCTGTAGTTCTCACATTTGCTCAGATCTCCTTTCTTTGGTATCTTGATGAGATATCCTTCTTTCCAGTCCATTGGCACTTGTTCCTCTTCCCAAACCTTCTTGAATAGAAGGTGAAGCATGTTTGCAGTTATTTCAATGTCTGACTTCAGTGCTTCTGCTGGTATATTGTCAGGTCCTGCTGCCTTCCCACTTTTGATTTGTCTGATGACCATCTTGACTTCTTCGACCGTTGGTGGAGTGACATCTATTGGAAGGTCTGTGTGGGCTGCTTCGATGTTCGGTGGATTCAATGGAGCTGGTCTATTCAGCAGTTCCTCGAAGTATTCTGCCCATCTTTTCCTCTGTTCTTGAATCTCAGTGATTGTCTTTCCTTCTTTGTCCTTGACTGGTCTCTCTGGTTTGCTATATCTTCCTGCCAATTTCTTCGTTGTATCATATAGTTGTCTCATATTCCCTTCTCTTGCAGCTTTTTCCGCCGTCGTTGCTAGTTCTCCCATGTATTTCTGCTTGTCGGCCTTAATGCTTTTCTTCACTTCCCTGTTTGCTTCTGCGTAGTCTGCTTGTGCTTTGACTTTCTCTGCTCGTGTTCGGCTGTTGTTAATTGCTAGTTTCTTGTTCTTCCTTTCTTGAATTTTGTCCAGGGTTCCCATAGAGATCCATTCCTTGTGATGATGCTTCTTAGGACCAAGAACCTCCTGACACGTTGAAGTTAGTGCTTCTTTTATCCCTTTCCAGTTGTCCTCCAAGGTAGTTTCTTGTTCATTCAGTAGATCCTGTAGAGCTTGGAACCTGTTGTTGAGAGTTATCTTGAATTCATGGAGCTTGTCAGTATCTCGAAGGAAGGCTGTATTGAACCTTTGTAGTGCTGTTTGTCCAGTTGTCCAGTCTTTCTTTAGCTTCAGTCTCATCTTGGCCACAACCAGGTGGTGATCTGAAGCTATGTCAGCTCCTCTCCGGGTTCTCACATCTTCCATTGATCTTCGGAATTTTTTGTTGATACAGATGTGATCTATCTGGTTCTCTGTGGTTTGGTCCGGTGAGATCCATGTAGCTTTGTGTATGCGCTTGTGTGGGAATATTGTGCCTCCTATAACCAATTTGTTGAATGCACATAGGTTTGCAAGTCTCTCCCCATTTTCATTTCTCTCTCCTAATCCATGTCGTCCAATTACATCTTCATATCCAGTGTTGTCCACTCCAACTTTAGCATTTAGATCTCCCATCAGGATGGTGAGGTCCTTTCGTGAGCACTTCTCTATAATTGATTGCAGCCTTTCATAGAACTGATCTTTATCATCGTCGTTGCTATCATTGGTGGGTGCATAACATTGGATAACGTTCATTGTGATCCCTTGCTTCTTTGTCCTGAATGATGCTTTGATTATCCTGGGTCCATGAGATTCCCATCCCACAAGTGCATTTCGTGCTTCTTTGGACAGCATTAGAGCAACGTTCCATGTACCTATAAAGAGTGTTGCTCTGGTTGTTAGAAGGTGCATCGGTCTCGTGACTTCAAAAGAATTTCGGCTTTCATCATGAGACGTCATAATTATTCCTTCAACTCCCAGGGCAGAGTTTAAATGGTTTGAATTATTTTTTCTGGTTAGCGTTTTTTTAGCGAGTTAGCTTTTCTACGGGATGGGGTCGCTAACCCCATGCCCAACCCTCCTCCTTTACCCGGGCTTGGGACCGTCAGTAACTCTAGAAGAGCTACAGGCGAAGTTATAAATTATGAGATATGTAAATCAATTACCGGTTTTGAAACTAACTAAACTATAAGACTTACCTATTCCCCTCCGTATTGTGAAATATTCCTCTAACACATATGAAGTTCAAGGTTGGGATCAAAATACAGAAAAAACGGCTTATTTAAAAATAATTTGCTTCAATAAATCTTTGAAATTAGTTTCAATAGAATAGAAATATTACAAGTATGACTATCAATTGATGGTAGTCAAAAATTAAAGCCAAGGAATTCAAGTTTAACAAGTATTCCTATAAACTTTGTTTAAATACATTATGTTCAAAGTTTGAAACTGAGGCAATAAACAAAAAATTTACGCTTTTCACTTTATTCTAATGAGAATAATAGTTCGACAGGTTTAGAATAGTATTCACTCGTCAGCTATGGATTACGTTCTAGTATAACGATATTTTGGAACAAAAACTAAATTTTTCAGGAGTAGGTAATAAACTGGTAGGCAAGAAACACATCTAGTTGAACAGTATACCTGAAACAAAATCCTCTTCCATATAAGTATGTTACTCTGCATTGGGCTCTGAAGCTCAGAAACCATTCCCAATCGTTACGCGCTGCCTCATATTCACGATTTGACAGCTACCTTGAAAGGTACAACTGTTTTTTCGAAAATCGATTTGGTTGAAGCGTATAACCGAATTCCCATGACTGCTGACGACATTCCCAAGACTTCTATCATCACCTCTTTCGGCCTCTACGAATTTTCGAGAATGCCTTTCGGCTTAAGAAACGCTGAACAAACTTTCCAGAGATTCATCAACAACGTTTTTTGAGATCTCAACTTTGTACATGCATAAGTAAATGACTGCCTGATCGCAAGTCCGGACAAAGAATCTCATCTCCAGCATCTAAGCCTTGTTTTTAAACGATTGCCAAGACACGGCATTACTGTAAACATTCAGAAATGTAAGATTGGAACCGACTTCCTGGATTTTCTCGGACATACTACTGATGCTCAAAGCATCAGACCTCTGAAAAACAAAGTGGTATCCGTTCTGAATTATCTGAAATCGACCACAGCTGAGCAATTACGTAATTTTAACGATTTATTAAGTTTTTATCGACGACTTGTACCAAACTCTGCGTCACTCATGAAACCCTTAACAGACCAACTTTGAGTGAATGAGAACTCCATCATTTTGAACGACAACGTGAAAAAAAGCATTCTACAGGGTTGAGGAACTTATTGAAAAAACAACTATACTCGCATACCATGACATCAAAGCACCCATTAACATCTTAGTGGACGCATCCGACTCGGCAATGGGAGGAGTCTTATAACAATGGCAGTGACACCTGGCGGTCAATAACAATCTTGTCGAGATGGTTGGAAGACCCTGAGTCGAGGCATAGCAATGTTGGTAGGGAACTCCTAGTCATGTATTATGCTGTATGGTACTTTCAGAACTCTGTGGAAAGCCAAAAGTTCACTCTAATTATCGACCACCCTTTTTACTGATCATAAACCTCTTACTTTCTCTTTAAACTCGTCTTCAGACAAGTACTCAACTCGTGAGTCTCTACAGCTGGACTACATTTCGCAGTTTACTTCGGACATACAACACATTTCTGGAGCAAACAATTTAGTTGCAGACACTTTGTCCCGTATAACTTCCTTGAACATTTTCCAAGGGATCGATCTTCATACACTGGCCCAGCTGCAAAAAGAAGACACTGATCTTCGGCACGAGTTATCTTCCTTAGCCCTGAAAGTGTGTATTAAACAGATTGAGACATGCAAGGAAACTTCACTATGTGACACATCTACAAGTGGGGATCGTCCAATCGTGCCGAAACATTATTGACTCATCATCCTCAATACGTTGCACAAACTTTCTCGCTTAGGTGTTCGTGCAACAATCAAGCTTATAGCAGAATGTTTTTGTTGGCCTCATAGGAATGAATATGTGAGGGAACTTTCCTGTGTAAGCTGCCAGAAATATAAGGTGATTAGACACAACACATGTCCGTTAGGTACTTTCAAAACTCCAGACGTCCGTCCCAACCACGTTCATCTGGATTTGGTCGGACTTTTGCCAGATTCGAATGGATGCTCTTACTTTTTAACATATGCAGACCGTTTCATACGACTGATAGGAGAAGGACTCATCAAGAACATGATGTTGAAACAATGGCCCACGCCTTTGCCGAGCGGTGGATAGCAAACTTCGGCTTCTCTTCAACTATCACTACAGACTATAACGACCGAAATATCAATATTCTGTTTAAACGCAGAACTAACGAACCAAAGTTTATTCGATTAGATGAGACTACGTTCTTCTGTATAGCACGCGACTAGTATTAAATTATAACTAAACACAAACTCTATGTTCATTTCAAACGTTCTTATTTAATAGAGTGAATAAATTCCGACAGCCTTTCCAAGCAGACAGGCAAAGTTTAGCGTTCATACACTGAACCACGCTGTGACCTTAAGTTTAGTCAAATGCGACCATATTGTCAATGGTCCGGCAACATTCAACAGTAAATCAAGTAATAAAAGATTCACCTTTAATCAGAATCAAGTATCAAAAGTTCTCTCTGTTCTCACTCCTAATTCTCCGGGGGGTATTAACTGTCCGAAGCTTCCACATAAACTTGACCCAATCGATCCATGAGGGCAAAACACTAACACTCAGAGGTTGGTCTCAACGAATGTGTGACTCACAAAGGTTCTGTAAGAGTTACTTAGCAGGAAGGTATATTGGAGCAGTTAGGCCTGGTGGATCTATGAGAGATGAAACGTTGAATAGCGATCCTCTTCTTATCAGAGGATTCCCTTCGGATCAAATCGAAACTTAAAAACATCGTGTATAGTGTCTTATTCAACTCCAAGGGTGAAATCGAGATTCAAAGGCACGTCAAATATCGTTTCCGTACTATTGGATTGTGGAAAAACTTCCGTTACTAGTTCTGAGTTGGTTACCTACTTTTTCAGCTTGAAACCTATTCGACGCTTCTGTGTATTCGGCCTCTGCTTTGGCTTCTAATGATTACTGGGGTTAATTATTTTATCAAAATGAAGAATAATGTAAATCATAGCATTCAATTAATATTTCGATTTCTGATAACGACAATGATGATGACTACGGTGTAAATATCAAACCAATTCACTACAGTTAGCTCATGTATTTGTAATTGCTGGTACTATGTTAAGTCAACATGAGCTATTCTAGCTTCTGGACGGACCAATTCATACATTCTTCTCAAGCCACATTTCGATCTTGTCATTTGTTCGCTTATTAACCTTGACTGTTTTTATATGATCTTATGTGTGTCAATTGCTTGCTTTACTCATTACGTATATGTAACTTATTTTTGTCTGAATATTAATATTGAGTCACGCTTGATCAAAACGAGTTGGCTTATTCGCCTTCTCCGCGTCGCTTCGTTTTCCACTTCTCCAACGACATTTTTCACTTTGCTTTCTCCACTTCGTTTCTCTGATTGTTTGCCCGGATCAACGGGTGTATCAAACATACTTATTCAAAATTCATTTTCGTATTTGACTTATTTTATCCCATTATTCTCTGACGCAAATTAAGTCAATAAAAATATTCAAGGGTAGGTAGCATGTATATTCTGATAACAATCAGCATGCGATTAACTGGGGTTAGATATCGAACCACCAATTATTTACCAGAATTTTTCACTGACTAAAATTCAGGTAAAAATTCTCCGGTTGTTAAATAACACTAGTTATTAAAAAACAATTATGATGCAACGAATAACAGAGTAAATATATTTACCTGATTGTTTTATTTGTATGATACTCAAGTCAATTTACTTCCCCTCTTCTTACAGGGTAAAACTTTATTGATTCGCTTATTTAGTTAGTATTTGGGAGCTATTTAAATAATGATGAAATGGATTGCTTAATTTGCCTTAAATTCAGAACTTGGTTCATGATTTAAATGAAATTCAACAATCTCCACAACCCCACACGAAAACAAAACTCTAAGTAAATGCATTCCGTTGCAATAAATCTGGAATCAGATTGTCAGATGTAAAATTAGGCTTTTGTGTAAAAAAATCCTGATGTTTTCATGAAAATAATTAGTTCATAATGGATCTTTACTCATTTAAGTAAACAGTTGATTAAACACTTCACTCATCATCGTGAATTAAAAAGTCTTCAAGTAACTTCAGATATACAATACTGAAAAAAAAGTAAAATTCCGCTACGTTTGAAGAGATTACGATATCACCTAAACCGGAGAATGGAAGGAAGGTCAGCCATTTTACCCCAGCCCAGCTAACTAGAGGAAAAAGACCAGATTCAAAGGAGGGAAACGTATATTCCACAAGCAGCTCGGACTCAAGAACAAACGAGCAAACAACTCAGCGGTATATAAGCAGTATAAAAATGTCCTTGGGAAACGTAACAAAGTAGCGCATTAAAAGAGGAAACGAACCAATAACGTGTAAGGTCCTTCCAATTGCGAAATACACTTTGGAGGTAAGAATGGGCACTTTTGGCGCGAAAATGAGAAGTTCAAACTTTCAAAATAAAATTACAAAAATAAGACGTTTACCAAGTGATTTCCGGGGATCTAGCATCCCCAACAAATTCAGAAAGTAGTTTCTTTTTGACGATATCAGTTACTGAAGCTATACTATAGTATTTATAGTTAATTAACGAATAAAGTAGTCAATTGGAAAAGAGAAGGATTAGATCATTTCAGATGTTGAAAGAAAGTTGTTTAACGGTTAAGAATTTAAAGAGGGATAATAAGATGAAAACAAATGTGAGGAAGATAACGAAGGCGCTGAGTTATATTACCGTGTACTGGTCATGGATGCATACTACTGTAGGGTCTTATGCTAGGACCATCCAGCGCCTCCAGGTTTTCGATGGTGGTCTAATTGTTAACACAAGTTATAGATTTGGCTCCTCTCGAACTAAATCATTTGAATGTATGGATGATTTTGAAGCACATATCAGATGGAGCACTGTGATCAGACTTGAGAAGATATTCCATTAGTGGAGTATTAGTTGTTTTACATGCGCCTTTCAAAAGCCATGCTAGATAACGTTTTGAGATGCATTTAAAAAGCGCTCGTTTAATGTGACCAGTATAACTTGCTCTAAAAGAGCAGATAAACTTAAGAATACACACTTGGTGTGGCCTAATGTGTAAGTTTATCTCTGACGTATCCACGAACGATGAAAGTACAGGAAAAGACGATTCTAAACTTAACAACATTGGGATTTTTCTTTATAGATTTCAATTAACAGTTTTTCGAAAATTTTTCGTCAGTATCTCCCTCAAATTCAAAATATAGTGTTTTCAGGAATTGCAGATCTTGCAGACTGTAGTTAACAATATTTTTAGGTTTCCTTTTTCCAGATCCTTAGTCTTTAAACAACTTTTTTGGACATCTGAAATAATTTAATCCTTCTTATTTTTTTCTATGGACTACTTTATTTGTTAATCAACCATAAGTACGATAATTCTGTGCTGTGTGCTATTGATGTCAACGGATATAAGTAGTATGTATCACCAATCGGAAGTGGAACGCCTGGCGACAGAAGATTGAGAAGATTAAAAGGAAGAGAACGAGAACAGGAAGTGATTGGTATAGAAATCAAGGAACAATAAAGTCTGAGACAATTGATGGATATTTTTCAAATGAAGTATTTACTGTTTGGTTCTCAGATATTACTGAGGTATTCTGCAATCTTGTGTTTAACTACATATGGTCGTCCCTCTTGTGCTTTTGCTCACCATAGTACAGCTCCAGTAAATGATATCGTTGGAAAGGAATTGTCCTCTAAATTGTCTCTAATCCTTCTTCAATGAGTTATTCTCGTTACTCCTAAGAATGTTTCTATGGATTTGCAAAAAATTAAACACTCATCAGATTAACTGAAATGACAAGTTATGCTAAGAAGTGTATCTCTCATGTAGTTTATAAAAATTTATCTTGATCTACAAAATAGTATTGAAGCTAAAAACAAAATTTTCAAGAAAAACGAAACATATTTAGGCTAACCTTATCAACTTATTAAAACCCATACTATTATTAGGCTTTCAGAGTTAATAACATCAAAACTGTCTTTTACAAAAACATTTCATAATAAAAATGCTTAGATTTGTAAACTGAAATGAGCACAAATTGTTGGTACATTTATTTTGCTGAGTTGAAATATGCGTAATGATGTTGTAGCCCTAACAAAATAGTTAAAGTTCAAGCTACAAAATATTCAACACCGTTTCAAATAAACAAATTACATAGGAACAATTTAAAGTGGTAAAACCTGGATATTTAATTTATTAAAAGCAAGATTTATTTAAGTCCTGTGAACTAAGTGGAATGAATATGAAAATTCTTAATCACATATCTTGACAGCACCTTTAATTAACACTATTAGATATCTAGATTATTAAAAAAGAGCGTGTGGCTTTATGTGGAAAACTTTTTTAACCAAACTTTAAAGTTATTAGTAAACTAACTATAATAACGGTATAAGTAAGTCATTTAGCTACTCTGATTCGTCAAATTTCTTAGATCAATATACATTATTGATTGATCTATTTCTATATAAATAATAGAATTGGCAATTCATTTACATGGTCATAAAATAACTTATTTGAAGTTGTACGCATCAACTTATCACTTAATTACGATGTTAACTAATAAAATGACACAAAATTTTGTAATTGAGATTATGAATGAATCAATGTTAGACCACCATTGAAAACCTGAAAGCACTGGACGGCTGTTTCGTTCTAGTATGGGTTCTCAACGTTTGGAAAACCTTTTTTTTTCAAAAAAAAAAACAATTTTTCTAAACGTTTAGTCGTGTAAACTACAGTTTTTTAGCCAGAGATAATCTGATTTTATTTCATAATAAACGACAAATAGTATGTTGAAAAACTGAAAAGAAATTTCATTTAAGTAGAATATTTCTTCTGTATTACATGTTATTCTGATTGTTTTTAATTTAGACAGCTGAACGATAGAATAGATCTAAATTTTGTTTCATCACCTACTGGCATTGATTGGAGAACCTTTGAAAATCAAAGAGCATTGAGTACTAGTTTTTACCAATGTATATCCATTACCTTTTCAAGGATATAACCTACAATAATGGTCACACTAGTGTTGTTGTGAATAAAACACTAGTCGGGGACAATCGAGTGTATTTAGGCACTAATTACAAACTGTTACTAAGATCTGATAACCATACAGCAAACAGTTAATTTGCAAAATAACCATCAATTGTGTCAATCTTCATTGTTCCTTCTGTAAATATCAATCCATCTTCTCTAATTTCATTGTTCTTGCATTTTCCTACCAATTGCGCTTCATTTCGGTTCTTTCCTTACCGGTCTTCTACCAAGATACATTCTATGTCTAACCATCACCATATACTACTTATATGGATATAAGTAGACCACACCACAGTATGACTGAAATTGTGAGCACTTGGAATTTCAACTCTGTGGTTTAATAGAATCGTCCTTTATGTGAAATCTAAAGATCTAGGTGTTGATTCGTGATTGAAAGATGTATACAAACAAACATAATTTTTTCATCAATCAGTATATGATTTTTTTGCTCTCTGAACGATATCAAAAATCTTGTTTAAAACTTCATAGGTAATTATAACCACTCGATATCCACTAAACACGATTAAATATGGATAGAAGAAGGGAAAATAGTAGTACCAGGTTATCGATTAAGGTATTAGATATTCGGATATTGAGATTTCACTAAAGAAATACTCGTAAGTTAATATGACTGATACGAAAACAACATTGCGCGGTATAAATAACTGGTGTCGAGAGATATTTGAAAGCAGTTCAGGAATATACACACTGCCATTATTGTAATGATTACAATATTTCAGTCCAATAAAAAGTTGAATTATTTGTTATAAGCTACATGAAATAAAGTGTACTTGTTACTTCAAGACTTTCGAATCTTTTCAAGTACGGAATAGGTCAGAGTATAACTACTTGAGATTTAAGTAGTTAGCTACTGAATTTAAAAATCTGTTATATTATTACTCTAATTTACAGTTTTATCTAGGAAAACTCCACCCCCTATTATCAACGGGAACCAGTCTAAAAGTCTATGTATACTTCAGTACTTGCGTAAAACTATGTAATTCATTGCACAGAAATGAATCCAAATATAGGAAGTGATGTAAAGAAATAAGAATGATTGTGTTGTTACTTTGATTAGAATTAAAATTTTCGATTAATGTATTACACAAATTCCTTGGATGATGACACTTTTTATGATATTACTTACTGAATAATTAGTTCTATAATAGGGCCAGGACATTAAATTTAGTATTATTTTCGATGAGTCATCAGTGCCACATGGAATTCTGATTATGGAAAGTAATTTGGGATTAGGACAATTTAGTTATAGCGTCTATCTACTAGTAGTAGAAGCTTAGATTTCTTCATGTCCTGATGTGATCAGCTGGGAGAACTAGAAATATGCAGAATGATAAGTGAGAAATACTATCGGATCCACAGTACTGGTTAAAATTGTGGTTTTATTTTTTGAGGGAATAAAATATATTTTCACAGTTGAATTCACGAGTCTATCTAAGCTAGACCACCATTGAAAACCTGGAAGCAATGGATGAAACGGTCGTCCGTTGCTTCCAGGTTTTCGATGGTGGAAACATGTATATCAATATCAAACTCGGACGACCACACAACATAATATGTTTAACCAATAAGTGTTTAAGAAAAAGGAACCTGAAAGTCCATAACTTATTATAAGTTGTTTTTAAGTACCGTTTGTTGAAATAGATTAAAACTAATTCTTTGATCTTTAAAGAAAATCAAGTCATTAGGAAACATTACTCTGTGATCTAAGCTTCTGTTCAGAGGTCATTACTAACATAGTAAACGCTTTAATGATTAATGTTGAATATTTTTGCTGACTTCTTGTGTAAACAGACTTGTGGTAAAGTTTTCTGTAACTATGGTAATGAAGATACAATAATCTAAATTATACCGTTCATTTTCTTTCTCACCATAAAAATATTTTTTTATGATAAAATCGCTCTACATCCCATGACTTTTGTTTGATGTGGTTGTTTTAACTACTGAAGTTTCACGCATCAGATACACAAAAACATAATACAGACTAAAGAACTGACATCAACTGAAGCACCGTTGAAATTGAAGGATAAGTTGTTGAGTTTTGATTCGGATCATCTTAGCCATGCACAACTAAGGTTTTCCATGGTGGTCTAGCTTTAATCGGCTCATGTTTATATAAGTATTTTTCAGTGTGTGCATTTGTAATACAAACGTTTTTCAAAATGATCATACCCATCTGAGTTTACAGATTTCCTATAACTAGATGTGTTAGGTAATAAATTTAAGTATTTTCTGATTGAAATGACACATTAAGGATCTCTGTTTTCAAGGAAGTATATCTCTTTCGTAACATTTGTTACATTGCTAAGAAAAATTCGAATCGGTCAGTCATTTTCATTACGAGGTAACATCATTTAGAAAATTACTGAAATTATAGTGAACTGAATTATTGTGTAAACCCGGTCCAAAACTCCTCTCACTAATGCGTACTCAACGCACTAAGTAGTTCCGAGTCCGCGATCTTCAGGAAACAAGCAAGCTGAATGAGACTCATTCAATCTGTGACTGGGCATAATTCCATTCAATATCCGCTGTAAATTATTTCCTCACTTTCAACACACCAGACTCGTGATATGACTTACCATACAGTGGATAAACTTATTCCAGATATTCAGCATTTATTATCTTCATATACACTATAATTTTATGATAAAACAATTTGGTATTAAAAAACGGAATTTGTAAATGAAATTGTCTAATTATTTCGTTTGATGAATTGGTACCGATGTATGTGTGTTCTTATAAAAACTTAATCTACTCACAGTTACTTATGAAACCATGGTTATCTTGCCTGACCTTAAACAAACTGTTGTCATCATTTCAAGAAGCTTGCATTTAGAATACTAAGAATTACTTAACTACGTAGCAACAATTGATTCTAACAAATCGATAATGGTGATCGTATTTTATGTAATTTTTAAAATTCAGTGTTATTATATGATGACTTATTTGTCCAAAATTGTAACATTTTATTTTTACTCAATTAAATGAACTTATTGTAGGGAAGTACTGATCTTTAAATAAGGCACAAAAAATGTACCCAGTTTTATTTTCTATTCTTAACTATATAGCAAACAAGTATGTCCATTGTTACCAGCTACAAGTGTAATTTTTAAAAGAAGTTCCGTGCAGTCGGTAAAATCTTCCCCGAACAAATGACTTAGCATTAGTTTGTATAATAGGATTAATACCGGTACAAAATTTAATAAATAAGTGTTAGTTGAACGAAGCACCATGATTAATCAATACCTTTAACAGTGATACAACTACAATTTGAGATCCTAGCACTGTCACCTAATGACTTGTGCTTAGTAGAAGGCCAGTGCCCTAGAATATAGCTGCTTCTGCACCCTAGACTGCCCTAAACGTATTTATTGTACAGGAAATGACTAAGTTTTAAGTATCTTTAACGATTTGTATATTGATCACGGATTGAAACTATATGCTGTATTCAAACCTGCATATCACTCAAGAGTAACAGAATACTATATACATACCAAGATTTTAGGTATTTTGTGGAAAAGCACTTTTATTCCCAACTCATTCAGTTCGAATATATAGACTTAAGGGATAAATATGGTTTATAAGTTATCTTTGGTGAAGCATTAAATGTAAAGAGATCATAAATAATATGGGGAATCTAATGTTTTAAAAGCTGATTAACCGATGTTAACAATTCATTTTAAGGGGCAAAACCTTAGTGTCATACTGCTTATGAATGAAAAGTGTTCATAATTGTCATAATGAAAGGTTATCAGAACAGACTAATTAAAAATGGAACAGTACACAACATAAAAATATATTTGTTTAAACTGTGTAGTTTTTACAGATTTCTAGAGCATATTCTTTAGTATAAAGTAAGCTAATGCTATGTAATTTAATTAGGAATCAAGAATCTTATCAACTATTATATTTTTATATCAACTACATGAGAAAAATTCACTCATTGAAATGCATTATGTTGGAATAATTGAGTCTATTATTAGAAAGTATCTGATAAAATACATACATCAAAACTTTAAGTATTATCTTCAAATCCAATTGTCATATTGATGTACTGATCGAGTATTAAAATTAAAATAACTATGAGGTGTGCGTGAGTAAAGATTTCTAACATTTTATTACATTACGATTATGTTAGTAAGGTACTCAGGGGGCTATTGAGCAGACAAAGTATTATTCGTTTATAGTGGTTGTTTGAATCCTACCATTGATGTTTGAAACTGCAATTGACCAGTCCCTTTTGGTATATTTACATCATGTGCGAATTGCCTTGATATTGCCTTAAGTCACAAGTATTATAAGTATAGATGAGGATCGCTCTTGACCACTACAATTTAAAATACTGACTCTTGAATTTAGACTCATGTGATTTAATTACTATGATACTATAATTCTCCTAAATTCGATCCAATATAGGAGCGTGGGTGAACACTGATGAGATATCTCAATACCGAATTAATCAACTGTTCATTCCCTGCAGTTTCTCATCTACTTTGTAGCTGACAACACTTTGTAATGAAAAAAAATATTCTCAAAAAGTCGAATTCAAGAACAAACAAATAAGTGTAAACCTAATTAGAAATTGTATTCATACTTTATCCTTTGTAATATCAGGAGCTTTTACCTGTTGACAGGAATACAAACAATACAATCAGAATGGAGCAGAAGCTATAAAAAGAAACCATTCATATATGGAGAAAGAAAAATAAACAAAGCTAGGACGTATACAAGAGGGAAAATTTGTATAACTTATCTTTATAGTGAAGAAACTAGAGACATAAAAATATAAAGCTAATTATATACGTCAGTCAATATATAGGCAATAGAATCAAGCACACTAAACATAAAAACAAAGACAAATTCCAACTAATGAAATGAGTTATGATATCAGTCATTTATTCGATTTAAAATAATAGATTGATTTCTATACATGGTTCGTACAAAAGCCCAGTAAAACGTCTCACGACTCCTTAAATTTATTCTGTTAGTTTTATTAAAAGAAGTTAATGAAAGCAAGACATTCTGAACACAGAATAGTTCACAACAAATATTATTCTTTAAAAGTCAGTCAACAATTGTCCTTATTTTATTCACATGAGAAAATCATTCGAAAGATAAAGTTAACGACGAGAAACAAACAATACATTCATATTTTTTAATGAGTACACTCTTCTTTCATTGTTTTTTTTTTGAATGCTGAACTGTTCAGTGTTGCATTGAAGAAGCTAAACTGAAATATTTAGGCCGACGTTAACAAATATGTTTGATATGAACATGTAGGAAAACAAATAAAAACATACTGTATTACAGAGATTCATAATTGAAACTAATCATCATCATTATTTGTATTTCTCACTCACAACAAAGATAAAAGTAAAGAGACATCACAACGACAATGTGCTGGACAAACTAAGCTACAAAAACGAGAGGATGTATGAGATAAAAACAGCAATACGGTGAAATTAGTAAAATGAAAGAGATAAATTAATAATAATTACTGTAGTGTCATAAATTATAGTTGAGATCAACTGGCATAAAAGAAAACAGTAAAAGCACTAGACGAAGTACAGATGCAGACGTTTTTGTTGGTGTTCTTTTTGTATTATTTTTGCGGTGAATTCTTAGTTTGATTTAGAATATCTTCAACTTGTTCAGGTACCATATATTCAGTTTGTTGTAAAGGTAACTGATATAAAAGAGGATCTTTAAGGCGACGTAGTTCTGACTTCAAATGAGCTAGTTCGTCACGTAATTCATTGTAACGCTGTACGTCAAATGATGATTTATCAGCTGATTTATAAAAGCTTTTAAGATATTCACGATCAAATACTTGGGGAAGTGTGTAATCCTGCAATAAATGGTTTAGATTTAGGAAAAATAAGGAAAATTATTGCATCAAGAAGTGAAAAAGTTGTATTGTGAAACTTTCAAATGAAAACAGACTACGTTTTATTAGTTTTGTACAGACTGTTTTGTATATCATAAGAATATTTTCAACATTACAAGCATGCTGGGTAAATGTAGGTAATTCAATCGACACACTTATCCAGACACCGAGAGTAATAATAACCACCTATTTATTCTTGATAAATGTTTCGTATAGTAACTTTTTATGAGATGATCAGAGGTAGTCAGCAGGAAACCTTGGATCTTGGTTTATTGTTGTTTTGAGCTCGCCAGCAAGGCGTACCTTTAACCTTGAAGAAATTTATTCTTCCTGTTGGATTCGACCTCGTGCCACTCAGTTTCGCAGTCAGAGAAGTTACAAGTGAGTTACTCAGGTGTTGAATGGCCTTCAGTCGTACTAAGATACATACAATTGAGTAATCATGAAGTACTGACCAATTTCATGTTTGTCTAGTCCTTAGATTTTTTCCATAGAAATTGAACTGAATAATCAATGATTCATAAATTTTTGGTAGGATGAATGATTGTGGGAAGATCTTGTATCATTGCATATGAATTTTATTACAACATAAGGAATATTAAAGACCATGAAGTATCAGGCAGTTGTTTTACCTTAAAAATTATTGTACAGTCGAGTACGCAACATTCAGATCTCAAAAAAAAACAGATTGAAATAATCATATATTTCAATATAAATTTGAACCAAGATAAAGTAAGTGTACCAAACACTTAAATTAGCTATTCTTATATTGTTATTGCTTCATTTTAGACCTTGTTCATCAGGACAGTTATTTTTTTGAGATCTAGAATGGTTATTGGACACAATTTGATTGTTAATTCCTAATACGACAAATCGATACATCTCTTCGGTATGTTTGCATTTTAAATGTTACACTCAAAACCGTTTGTATGACTAATGAAATATTATTTGATTGAATAACACGCACGTTCAATTATCTATAGTACACAAAATGTGTATGTCAGTTTCGAAAAAAGTATAATGTCTTAAAACAAAAAAAAATTGATCAGTTACGAAAATATATTTCACTTAACTAACAATGAATATTTTTGACAAAAAAATATATATAGACATGCATAAATACTTGTTGTACTACAATACTTAAAATATTGTCATGAGCTCAGTTAGAACAAAGAATTACTGAATTCAGGAAAGCATTGTAAATGAATTATCCAATAACTTATGAATGAAAAGGAAGAAAAACTGTATTGTGTAACATAAATAATCGATACACCCTGTGGATTGTTGAATAGATATTAAGAAAATTTTTATTTTCAATTTATTGTATTTTGAACCAACAGAAATTGCTACGTACGGTTCCCGTCCATCTGAGCATTCAGGAAGTAAATGTATCCTTAAAAGCATGAAAGAATAACCATACATTATCTACTACTTACGATTGTATTCAAAATACCTCCTTTCATGTTTTTCAGGTAAAAAAGTACACTAATCACAATCAGTCATCATCAACATGGAGCCTGATGGAGATGTGTGTTGGTTCAACGAGATGAAATTAACAGGATCCCCAACAAAAATGATCGTAAGAATCACAATGGTGCATTCAAACTAACCTGTCGTGTGATCACATAATAGGCATACATAGCCATGCTAGTTCCATAGCCAACAAAATATGTCACAGGTTCCATAATATCCCATGAATATTCCCACCATGTTAATCTTGCCAGTAATCCAAATTGTATACCCATTGCACCTAATCCAAGCCAAGTAAGCCAACGTGTTCGTTGTGCTGCTTGTACAGCAATGACTGACTTTTTCTAAATCAGAAATTATCAAAAGATTAACTCAAGGAAAAGAGTACCACATAACATACCAAATGTCAAATATTGAGAACCTTTCACAGATGATGCTTAATATGGTTAGTTGCTTTATTTAAGATAAAATCCATATCAGTTTACCTCAGACAACTTGATAATCTTAATTCATTATTTTCTGCTCAAGTACGTATTTCAATGAGAATTTTTGAGTTCGATTCTTGATTTGAAAAAACGTGTTTATAGAAAATAAGCTAGAGGAAGCTAAACCCTTTTTGAATGTACCCTTAGGGTAACAATAAAATCAATGATTTACTCAGAAAATTACTCACTTGTTTGCTTTAAACAGAATAAGTTTTCAATATATATATAAGTAAGAAAGTCACAACATTACCCAAAAGAGTGTTCATTCATGATAAACACCAATTTGTTCAGCATGTATGATATTCACTAACTCCGCCTGTAGCTCTTCTAGAGTTACTGACGGTCCCAAGCCCGGGTAAAGGAGGAGGGTTGGGCATGGGGTTAGCGACCCCATCCCGTAGAAAAGCTAACTCGCTAAAAAAACGCTAACCAGAAAAAATAATTCAAACCATTTAAACTCTGCCCTGGGAGTTGAAGGAATAATTATGACGTCTCATGATGAAAGCCGAAATTCTTTTGAAGTCACGAGACCGATGCACCTTCTAACAACCAGAGCAACACTCTTTATAGGTACATGGAACGTTGCTCTAATGCTGTCCAAAGAAGCACGAAATGCACTTGTGGGATGGGAATCTCATGGACCCAGGATAATCAAAGCATCATTCAGGACAAAGAAGCAAGGGATCACAATGAACGTTATCCAATGTTATGCACCCACCAATGATAGCAACGACGATGATAAAGATCAGTTCTATGAAAGGCTGCAATCAATTATAGAGAAGTGCTCACGAAAGGACCTCACCATCCTGATGGGAGATCTAAATGCTAAAGTTGGAGTGGACAACACTGGATATGAAGATGTAATTGGACGACATGGATTAGGAGAGAGAAATGAAAATGGGGAGAGACTTGCAAACCTATGTGCATTCAACAAATTGGTTATAGGAGGCACAATATTCCCACACAAGCGCATACACAAAGCTACATGGATCTCACCGGACCAAACCACAGAGAACCAGATAGATCACATCTGTATCAACAAAAAATTCCGAAGATCAATGGAAGATGTGAGAACCCGGAGAGGAGCTGACATAGCTTCAGATCACCACCTGGTTGTGGCCAAGATGAGACTGAAGCTAAAGAAAGACTGGACAACTGGACAAACAGCACTACAAAGGTTCAATACAGCCTTCCTTCGAGATACTGACAAGCTCCATGAATTCAAGATAACTCTCAACAACAGGTTCCAAGCTCTACAGGATCTACTGAATGAACAAGAAACTACCTTGGAGGACAACTGGAAAGGGATAAAAGAAGCACTAACTTCAACGTGTCAGGAGGTTCTTGGTCCTAAGAAGCATCATCACAAGGAATGGATCTCTATGGGAACCCTGGACAAAATTCAAGAAAGGAAGAACAAGAAACTAGCAATTAACAACAGCCGAACACGAGCAGAGAAAGTCAAAGCACAAGCAGACTACGCAGAAGCAAACAGGGAAGTGAAGAAAAGCATTAAGGCCGACAAGCAGAAATACATGGGAGAACTAGCAACGACGGCGGAAAAAGCTGCAAGAGAAGGGAATATGAGACAACTATATGATACAACGAAGAAATTGGCAGGAAGATATAGCAAACCAGAGAGACCAGTCAAGGACAAAGAAGGAAAGACAATCACTGAGATTCAAGAACAGAGGAAAAGATGGGCAGAATACTTCGAGGAACTGCTGAATAGACCAGCTCCATTGAATCCACCGAACATCGAAGCAGCCCACACAGACCTTCCAATAGATGTCACTCCACCAACGGTCGAAGAAGTCAAGATGGTCATCAGACAAATCAAAAGTGGGAAGGCAGCAGGACCTGACAATATACCAGCAGAAGCACTGAAGTCAGACATTGAAATAACTGCAAACATGCTTCACCTTCTATTCAAGAAGGTTTGGGAAGAGGAACAAGTGCCAATGGACTGGAAAGAAGGATATCTCATCAAGATACCAAAGAAAGGAGATCTGAGCAAATGTGAGAACTACAGAGGCATCAGTTTGTTATCAGTACCAGGAAAAGTTTTCAACAGAGTGCTACTGAATCGGATGAAAGACGCAGTAGACGCCGAACTTAGGGATCAACAGGCTGGATTCCGTAAGGATAGGTCATGCACAGACCAGATTGCGACACTACGGATCATCGTTGAACAATCAGTCGAGTGGAACTCACCACTGTACGTCAACTTCATTGACTATGAGAAGGCGTTTGACAGCGTGGACAGGAGAACATTATGGAAACTTCTTCGACACTATGCAGTTCCTGAAAAGATTGTCAACATTATCCAAAACTCATACGATGGACTACAGTGCAAAGTGGTGCATGGAGGACAGCT
The DNA here is from genome assembly GCF_000237925.1 of Schistosoma mansoni. Classification (NCBI taxonomy): domain Eukaryota; kingdom Metazoa; phylum Platyhelminthes; class Trematoda; order Strigeidida; family Schistosomatidae; genus Schistosoma; species Schistosoma mansoni. Next base: position 10,481,508 of record NC_031502.1, on the reverse strand, counting down.
GACAAATGCATTTCCAGTAAGGACCGGAGTCAGACAAGGCTGTCTACTCTCCCCATTCCTCTTCCTTCTAGTGATTGACTGGATTATGAAGAATTCGACATCTGAAGGGAAATACGGAATACAATGGACAGCTCAGAATCAATTAGATGATTTGGACTTCGCAGATGACCTAGCCCTCCTCTCTCATACACACGAACAAATGCAGATGAAGACAGCAAATGTAGCAGCAGCCTCCGCATCGATAGGCCTCCACATTCACAAAGGAAAAAGCAAGATTCTCAAATGCAACACGGAGAACACTAACCCAATCACACTTGATGGCGAAACTCTGGAAGAGGTGGAAACATTCAAGTACCTGGGGAGCATCGTTGATAAACAAGGAGGATCTGATGCAGATGTAAAGGCGAGGATTGGCAAAGCAAGGGCAGCATTTCTACAATTGAAGAACATATGGAACTCAAAACAACTCTCAACCAATTTCAAGGTCAGAATCTTTAATACGAACGTCAAGACAGTCCTACTGTATGGAGCTGAAACGTGGAGAACTACTACGACCATCATCAGGAAGGTACAAGTATTTATCAATAGTTGTCTACGCAAAATACTCAACATCCATTGGCCGGAGACTATCAGCAACAGCGTTTTATGGGAGAGGACAAACCAGCTTCCAGCTGAAGAGGAAATTAAGAAAAGACGTTAGAAGTGGATCGGACATACATTAAGGAAATCACCAATGTGCATCACGACTCAAACCCTAACTTGGAATCCTGAAGGGGAGCGGAAAAGAGGAAGGCCAAAGAACACACTACGCCGGGAAATAGAAGCAGATATGAAAAGGATGAATAGCAACTGGAAAGAACTGGAAAGGAAGGCTCGGGACAGAGTTGGATGGAGAATGCTGAAGAGCGGCCTATGCTCCTCGACGAGGGGTAACAGGCGTAAGTAAGTATGATATTCACTAATTGTATCGATTAAAATTTTCCTTTCTTAAGATTTAAGACAACGGAAAAATTCAAACCTTTACATCTGGTGAACTCATAGTTTATTTCCCCACATTATGAATAAGAATTTATGATAAAGCATTCAATATCGTTGTTACTGATAGTTAGGAAAGAGAAAAAAGCTATTTCTATCAGTGGGATCGAAAGAGGATGTTCACTTTATGTAATAATTTAACAATCTGATAAAACAGTTTGTAAGAAAGATAATCCCAATTTTCTTATTGTTCTTCTAAAGAGGCTGGGACCAGACTGCCAAATGAAATGCTGAATTTCTTTAATTTCAACCATTGAAAATTTTGCTAATGCAATTTTCATTTTTGACAGCCGACAAAAATGGCATGGAAAACTTATTTATCCCTCGGAATAAACACTGTTTGTCAAGAGATACTTGTCAAATAAAAGGAATTTTTCAAGAATAAAGGGAGTCTTTTCCCAGAAATCAGTACGCAAAAATATAATTGATAAGTTTTCCCTCGAAAAAGGGTATGTTCTTTCCGTCCGATTGAAAGTCTTATCAGACATGGAATAACTTAGTTTTAAATAGATGAGGGACAAAATAAACTGCATTAGAGTAATACTTAATTAAGTTACGAACAGTTCTAACTAAATAATTACAAAAAGGATGGGAAACAAAAACTAGGTTTTGTCGGTATTCGAATGATAAACATCGGACATAGTATATGTATTATGCATCAGTACATGTTTCCACGCTTCCCATCAAAGCAGAGAGAAGAATTTAGCATAATGTAAAGTAAAGAAGTCAAACAAATGAATCCAACAGCAGTTGAAAAATAAATATATAGCCTAAATAGCTCCAAAAGAATGAATATAATTGGGGAATTAAAGTATGGAATAATGCTATGTGCAAAGTTCAGGAGGAATCTGAAAAGTAAATACATCTGAGTCATTGCAACAGATTTCGAAAGATATCACGTAAGATTTTTAAACATAGACTCTGATTGTGTGACAAACCTCAACGAAGAAGACCATACCTCCATATATGCCTCAATCTAACAGTCAATAACCCAACGGACTGATGTTATCTCTTAGTCTGCCCTCTCAAAGCCAGCATACTTGTTAGAAATCCTAAAAACAATAAGGGGTCAGGGATATTTCCTATTTGGATATTTTTACTGAAAAATAATACCTTCAGGTTACCAATATCTGTTAAGCTTACATTACTTAAATTGGGGTAAGTTGAAATTTAAGTGACAATACTAAGACAGTAATACACAGTAAATCCTACAGCCTTATGCATTATGCATAAAGACATATATACACATGCATAAACTACATAAGACGCAATGTTTATTCCGCTGTGAACCAAAGCAATTTCTGGTACAGTTATGTAATCGAAGCAATATATCTAAATTAATTGGTATACCTTTTCAAATGGTTCCAATTGCAGATTCACATCTTCTATACATTTCTCAAGTTGTTGTTGTTTTTGTGCATAAAATTCATCTACATGAATGGCATTGGCAAGTTTTGAGACTAATTCTCGAACATTTGCTAAATCCTTTGGCAATACACTAAACTGGGAGGCTGTGAAAAAAAAACAGAATTTTTTAGAAGTGCAGTAAATAAGGTAATTATTTATGATAAATAAACGTTTGGAATTCCTAAAAACACCATGTACACCTAACAATTACTGATAAATAACTGAAAATAATATCTACAATATGGGCTTCATAGGCCTTTTATAATATCAGAAGTGATTCTGATTAAAAATATTACACCTAACGTAAGGCCTTCTTCATATGTATGTGTATAGATGTGTATGAAAGTCTCACCATGTATACTCTACAACTGACAATAGCCCTTTATTTCATTTTAAAGGTAAGGTAGCGGTTCTCAGTATTTTGGTTTAGTGAGCATTTTGTTTTTAAAGAAAATTATTACTATTCATTTAACTTACCATGGTTTTTCTAACGTATTGCTTTATTTGTATCGTTTTTACTGACTGGCTTAATTTTGTTTTATCTAACCTTTATATTTGGTGACTTCCATTTTGATTACCTGTGTTAGATTATTTGCCATTAAATTGATGAATTTGATCTATTCATTGTGGATAGAACTATGTCTTGTACTTAACAAAAACGTCTTGTTATGTTTGAAAATTTGACTGTACTAGGTTTTGGCGTACAAAATAACGTTCTCTGTTTTACAGGAAGCTTATAATCACTGGTCATTCGATTCTCCCGAATCTACTGAGTATATATAGGATGGTATATCTGCAGGATCAAAACTGTCTAGGTATCCCTGTAAATTCTACATATTATATGTAACTTGGTTTAGTTAGTACCGCTGTTATAACTGAATAGTTATATTTTAATTTACTGCCAGATTTCAGCATGTGACGAACTAATGGTAGGAGGTATACAGAACGTATCGAAATTTTAGTAATCCTGGTTCTACACCTACTTCCACCCCGAAAAATGCTAGCTGACTCATCATAAATACCTATAATGAATATTTGCTGTTCTTAAAAAGTAGTTACAACAAAACGCTGATTTACATATTTTTTTGGAAACAGTTTTGTAAATATGAATAAAACTTGGGAATTTCTTCTGCTGAAGGAGAAAAAACACTTTTCATGTGGATTTATTAAAACTGATAATAGATCACTACTGTCAGAACCATTTTTAGTCGTTTCAAATGAAGTAAAAGTTTTGACGTATTCGTGATTGAACAAGGTCAAACCATAAGCCAATAATTTCAAATCTCTTAGTGCAGTGGTCAATACAAAATAGTGTTATGATGGACAACTAATCTTTTATATTTTAACTGAGTCAGATTTTATTGGAAAAAAGACCTTTCTAGTCAAATTGGTTGCTTTAATTGACCAATATAACATTGAAAAATGTGATTAGAATTTCAATCAAATGAGAATATTAAAAAAATAATGATTAAAGGTATGTGACCTAAAATAATAATGTCATAGGTACCTTCAGTTTTATTCACATGAAAATTCCATTCTAATACATACAGAAAACGGTTGTTCAGTAAATTTACTCTCTGAAGGGTTTATTAGTGGTGAGTATTGACCAAAAAAGTAAAACGATACATTTTTGACCAGCTGAACCTACATTATTTTTTTCTTAATATCAGTTAAAAAGAAACAATAATCATGTCACGCTTGAAAGTCAACTGATGTAATATATAAAGCGTGAGTGAAATCTAAAAACATTACATAATCACTTTATATCATTTTTCTGTTCGTAAATTCAAACAAAAGAAGTCCGAATTGTAAGACAGAACTAATTGATAAACTTCTACATGAGATAACTTATAAATCAATCTTTTTCAAAACGTACTATCATTATTATTTTTCACAATACTATACCGTTAAAATCTTCCCTTCAGAAAATTAATTTAAAGCCAGCATTGAAGAGTCAAAACTTTGGATTTCTTTCAATGCATTATAATGAAAGTTATTTTCTGAGAATTATTAAAATCTCCAGATTGAGAATGGGAACTTTATCATGTTAGATGGTTCGTGAAGATAGTTTCATTTTGAAGACGGTTCTCAACACAAACTAAAATCAACCAACTGAAGACTATTGGAAACCAGGAAGTCTTGTAAAGGTGTTTCATCCTAAGATGTAACATCCAAGAGTATGTTCCCACGACCCTACACAGAGTTGAGTCAAGGTCTTTCAGGTCTCTTGGAGAGCACGATAATTCTAGACAACTGTACGAAATTATAGCTTTACTGTTTAGGAATACAAATTTATTAAATGTTCTCCAATTTTGTTACAACAATACATTAGTTACATACAGATTTCAGTCTATAAATTCACATTCGTTGTGATATTTACATTTCGCTTGCACAGACACGTAATAACCTCAAAAGATATGTCAAAACTCACTTTGTCTTTTGTTGTTCTGACGAAGAGTTTAAAAAAAATAATAAATCCTGTGATTTATCGATTATATTGAAATACACCAACGGAGGTTCAGGATAGGAGAAATAAAAACCTAACTATTTAAATTATCACCTGAATATTTGAATTATTGATACTAATAGTTATAAACGGTTTGAGACAATGTTGTGCATAGGTCATCAAATACTACTGATAAATATACGGTAATGATAATAAATATGCTTTTTGTCACATCCCAATGAGTAGAAGTGGCTTACATTAAGTGACGAAACGTCGGAAATACAATTTTTCTACTCTTTGGGATGTAACAAAAGATATATTTATTAACTTTCTACCCAATGTTCAATTTACTTGAAACTATCAAGTCCAACCCCGGTATTGATACATGGTGATAAGTTAATTTCACTAAACAGTATGATTTATTGTAAACTGGTATAAAGAATTATCTTGGATATGGAAATCACAATTTGCAATCTGGCTAGCTAGATTTTACCTGGTAGCACGATTCTTTTCTTCAACTGTGAATCACTTTATTTTCACAGCCTTCCTTAAAATTGATCCAATAATAATACTTAATAAACAACTGATTTGTTTGATTTCCCATAAGCTAATATGATTAAAGATACACTCCCCTCCTATTTTAACGAACCACTATCTCTCACTGAATAATAACAATCTTTTATGCGAAATATTTATTTTATTGGCTCATATAAACAGGAAAAAATCGATGGTGGTCACAAGCTACGTATAAAACCTGTTCAATGAACGCTTTAATCCAATCAAAATGTTCAGTTATCTTGATGTATTTTGCTTGAATAAAACAACGGAATGCACGACAATCATATCATAGGCAAATTATCGACTTTTCAAAATGAAAATAGCTGATTACTAAATTATTCACATGAAAAAATAACAGAAAGATATTGCAAAATCGATTGGTTACTATTCGATCAAAATATAAACAGTTGAAAAACAAACATCAAGAGTTTGAACAGTTGATTTAAATATCCTTACAGACCTAGTGATTAAAACTAAAAGAGAATATGAAATACATTAGGATACAGATGAGTCGATTCGGGACTACCAGATTCATGTTTTGTTAACTGAACTTTCCTAATGGATTCAACAGCTTGGTATACTTCGGTATCATATTAAATACTGACTGTTTAAAATGATATTGGAGGAGATTCATCAGTCCACTGTTTTCACTAAGTAAAATAATATTCCGAGTTAAAAATGTTAGTAAATGAAGCTCAGAACTGGTGTCCTTGCAATAATTATTCACTGGAACATATTTCAACATAGGAGATATTATTATGCATTTAAACAATGTATAGTAGTTAAATAACGAAAATAAATTTTATGTAACAATATTAAAAACGATACTGAAAAATGTTAGTTTAATTTTAAAAGTAGAAACAGTCATAAAACAAAAGTATATGCACTATTTGTAAAACTCTAACAAATACTTTACAAATTTTATTTACTTTAAATTCTTTCCGAAAATTTAATGAAACATAAAATTTATTGTACAATTGACTACAATGTAGTTTATATGACTTATCATCAATATCTGAGAGAATACTTTCACGAAGTTGAGCTCTGAGCATTATTGTTTAGACTAGTAATACTTTATGGAATCCTTCTTTTTTTGAGATAAACATTACTATTAAAATATCTACCTGAAATCTAGTGGAAGATATGCCCGTATTTTTTTATACTTTAGAAGGTGACTGATCAATTCAAATCCTTAATATTAACAGAAAGATTTAAACGATATCATCCCAGATGCATAAGGTAGTGGCTGTCTCGACTCAGTGGCTCAGTGATCAATGTATTAGCTGTTTGAAGCGAGAAGTACTGGATTCGAGTTCAGGTGTGAACATCAATACTTAGATGTCGGCATATCCGGCTGAAGAATCCTAAAAAACAGATAAAATCCACCTTCTAAATATCACTTCTAGTTCCTATCCAACTCTACTTAGAAATCATCTCCATATTTTAATGTATGTTTACAATGAAGAAAAAGAGACATTGAAAACTAAAAATCACTGGACAGTTGTTTCTGATTTCTTCGGCAGAGAATGGGTATCCATTAACTACAATTAAAGGTTTTTTCAAGAGCGGTTTAAGTTGTTATGTTTAATAATAAAAAAGGACTTACAGATTGACGACGTATCTACGTGGTATTGTTGGTCATTGATAAGTATGTGAAAATCAGAAGTAAGTAGATCGGAAATCGAATTTGACTTTGCGATCCTCGTCCCATCTGTGAATTTGTAAATAACATCACTCACACATCAGTTATGAAGGATTATTCTATCGGAGGTGATATATCTGATAGATAAAGAATATTGTATAGCATTTCGTTCAATATAACTTTATGAATGCTAAAAATAGTCTATGGAGGTAGAAAATATACAAAAGTTGGAGTATCTGGTCATGGATGGTATCAAATAGTGTATTTCAACCTCTGTGTCAATAATACTAAGATTATGCAAGGAGCATTAAGCAAGGATCATAAATCATTTAATGTGGCTATGAATTTTTATAGAGACATGCTGTAGATTCCAAGCAACACTTTACTCACACTTATAATCCTGTCTAGGATAAGATTAGATTGAGAAACGTTATGATTATCAAGCTAAAATACATCATCATTTCATAAAATTATCTGGCTTCGCACTGAGCTGTGCTGGGAAAAGTGTAGACTTCAGAGTTTGAGCTCGAGCGATAACCAAAATTTATGCCTGGAGTCCTTAGGTGAAACAGTTTGGAAATAGCCACACTGATGCAGGTGTATTAGTTATTCGTCTTCCTTCAAATCTCGAATTCAAATAATAATTCATACATTCATACATTTTAATATCATTTTCTTCAAAATCATATTTTCTATGTACAGCTCACTACGGCTGTCTTTATGATAATTTTGACTTATTTGATTTCCAGTTTGCTAATTTTCTTTATCTGGACTGATAGGATGGTAACTTTAGTCGATAAACATATAAACCACATACTACTTTGTTTGTAGTGGTGATGTTTTACTGTTTTATAAACTGATTAAAACTAGTGATATTTTACAGGAATATATATATATATAACGATCAACGTAGAAAATGAATCCAAAGTTCTAAATTTTTTTGAAAAACGATACATTGCGTACAACTTCTGAGTATCTTAAATAAAGAGTTGAAACAACTGACTAATTCTCTCTTCTGCTAGTAGCTAAACACACTCTTCTTACACAACAGTGTACGCATTATGACTTATTTTATTTTCAAAATGTAATTTGAACCAATGAAACAAAGAACATGTTCAATACTTAAATCACTGAAAGTAATCGGAGAAATTCATCTAAAAGATATAAACACAACTAGGACTTTACTAAAAAAAGACAAAGAATATCACCAATATATCATATATGTCAATAAATTTAATTTCAAGTTGATTTAAATTAGTCTGTAGTGTGACAAAGTAGCCTACATCATAATTTTAAGTCTCAAAGATAAGATATAGTCGAAATATATAGCCAGGTAGGTTTTTCATAAAATATAATGTCTATTTTTTAATCATTAGAAAAACTATCGATGTAAGAACAGGATTAATATACGAAATATGCGCATTTTCTGCCCGACATACATGCTTATTTTATATCTCATTTAGCTAGAAGATGAATGGTTAGTTTAAGCAGTTTGATGGCATGTCACAACATGTTACCCCAAATGTAACAAAATGCTAAGATCTGTTGTGAGCTTTTAGTCGACAACACAAAGAGAAACATCAAATGTTTAAAGTGGACATATTTTAGAATATACATTCGAAAAAAGCACCTAACTTTTTCTCAGAGATTGTAAACATGTGAATAAAAAATCATCTGAATAATATAGCCTTTTTTTCTAAGAATGCTTATATTATTTACTTAGGTGGTCACATGGATCTTTAATATTACTTTAAGTTAATTTTAATTATGAAACGATACTAGGTAGAGTGTCTTTTGGAACCAGGTAGCATTGACAGGTTATTTTTTTAGTTTCCAACTGTTCAGTAGTATGCATCAAAAACTTGTGGAGCCAACTTACATACTGATGGCACAATATGATGGTTGCAATACATCCTACATCGACTAAAATTTAAAATTGTGGACCACTGGATTCTAAACGATTCCTCAAAAACGATATGGAACTTTCTATCAGACATGAAGGTTTTGGGATCTCCTTTATGTTGAGTTGTGGATGAGCACTTTTAAACGGATATAATCCAGGACTGAATGTTTTTTTGAGAGTTAGCTGGCTTTCAGTAGTTCCATAGCTGATAACACTCCGTGCTGAAAATAACTGTCACTACTAATGGTTTACCAGAGAAAACATATTTGGGATGGGTCATACTTTGTTTCTGTTTACTAGACATATTCAAAACGGTCTTACTAATAACCTAGCATATGGATTTTATTGATTTTGAAGTGGTATTTCAAATCAATCTTTGTAAGTACTTCTTTCAATCGAAACTAAATCAATACGTCAACCTTCAATCATTACCAATGATCAATTTTGATTGAATTTCATTACACAATTTCCAGTAGTATAATTTCGAAAAATAAACGTGATTTCTAAAGCTGTGCTAATTAACAGACAAATAATGGTGACAAACATATAATGTAGGTTACTCTTAGAAAGCGACATAGAACACTTATTTCATGATGCAATAGTAATTATAATACCACTGAAAATCTCACAACTCTAAGCTGGCACAAAATAACGGCTAAACTTCCGATCTGATGGATATATGTAGAGGACTGATGAAGTGCACAATATAACATGATAATATCTAGACGTCACTGATTCTCTTTCTATGGATATATATATAGGATCATCTACTGTGTAGACAAATTTGAATATCGGTTTCTCTAGTGAGATGAAAATAAAATACTAGAAATTGATGACTGAATAATGGTACCACAGTTGTTCTGTGTCCTATCTACGAAAGTATGGGAGGTATTCAGTGGTACAGAATCATAGGAAATACTTTAAAAAGTACTGAATGGCTTTAATATATTTAGTTAACGTTGATTTATAATCGAGTTTACCGTTTGAAGTACAATTGGTATGTACGTCATCTATAAAATATTAGTTCAATTTTCTATCCGTCTTTTTATATTAAAATATGAAGTCGCTGACAACTAACCTGGGATGATACACTCATTACTGCATAACAAAACGTTTTTGATTAGAGTATGGATATGCTACATAACAGAAATTCTATTCCCATAGCATACCACTAATTATCAGTTTGATTTTCATATTCGAAATTTCAAGAACTTGTTCACCCGTTTTTTGTAGTTCATATCTCAAAGTTTGCTTGAACCCCTAATTCTGGCTAAGAAATGTTATCCCTTTCAAAAATGTGCAGTTTATCATGCTTTCTTCTTTCTTTGGACAGTTAGAACATGGGGAATTTATAAGACGGAGTATTGACTAGGACACCTGATATTCAGTCCTCATTTCCCAGGTCTTCAATTCTCAATCACCAAGTATTTGGACCCAGACCACTAATTGGTTTGTGCTTGGATTAAAGTAGCCACCATTGAATTAAGACTGAATCGAAATATTTAGACCGCAGAATACCCTAAAATAATGCACATTGGAACTCTAATACCCTAGAGAGTGCCGAAACGAGACCAAAAACGATATACAACGTAATAATTATTTCTAGCTTTGACATGAAAAACCAGTCTTGTTTGGTATACTTCCGAAACACTAGGCTTTTCTATGCTATCTAAGGGATACATGGAAGGATCTGTTTTAAATAACCTTACGTTTCTGTAATGCAAATGGTATACCATACCCATAGTTTTTGGTCACCGGCTAATTAGTTTTAATTTGCGATTATTTGAAATTTATAAGCTGTATAACTAATGTTTTTCTGTCTCTCTCTCTCATATATGTCAGATTCGCGAACAGTCGTTGATTCACAGATGAGACGTGTTATGTGACTTTTCATCGCTCACCAGTACTATTTATTAAATTGGACCAATTAGAGCGTGGCCTGATTTCTAAACACTGAGAATTTTAAGCATAAAGTAATGGTAAAACAATGAAGTAGTAAACAAGATTCTGTAAATCTCATGAACGCTTATTAGAATTTGATTGTCAGTCCTCCAAGTGAAACACAAAAAAGATTCCAGCATATTATGGGTTACATTAAAATCTACTCAATACCCCATGATCTCGAAAATGACCAGTTGTATATCTGCTTTTCTATGCGGTCATTAATATTCAAGGCTTATTCGTACTACAACTATTTCACGAGTACGACAAAGTGACATGCAGCAAGAGTATGAGAATGACACTAAACTGTAGAAAATATAATCCAGTGTTAAAGTTAGTAAATTATGAGAATTTGAAGATCACAATAAAAAGCATATCTAGCATAAAACACTTACTTAACTTGAGAAGTGAAAAAACTGATTCACTTGTAAAGTCACTTATTACAAGAACATGTTTAATTGTTCCGATGGGTTCGGTTATTTTTAAATTTGTGATGAGTTAACCATTCTGACCTTAACAACACTTTAATTCATAACTTAGATGTTCTTGATTGATGGGTTTTCAAAAGTATCTTTAATATCTCAAACTTAGATATATTGTATATAGGTTTTGACATGTACTGATTTCCTACTGAAAATGAGGTTACTTAGGAATCTAAACTGACTTTGAGCACTTCAGACATCCTTTAAAACAAAAATCCTTGCTAAATCGATATTAAACATCAAAAAAGAGCATTAGCTGTCATATTCTGGGAAAATCGATGTACCTCTATTTGTGTTTCTCAACTTGGAAATAAATACCAACCTAGAAAAACATACAGGAACAATATGTTTTCAAATCAACTATCTGCAATTCAAATCTGTGACACATAGGACTTAATCCTCTCAAAAATATTACCCCACTAGTTAAGCGCTTAACGCAATTCTAGTACATATACAAATAATAATCTCAGGTGGTGTGATGATGATAAACTATGTTTATTTCAATAGGACTAGTCAAATGGCTACCCAAATTTATCTTAAACTTACGTTCATTTTCAGAATACTATGAGCACACTCATCAAGTTCGTTTGCACCAAATTATTATTTTCAGTTTTCGTCACTTTATCGCTTTTAGTTATACCCATGAACATTAAATTAGTCAGTCAGTTGTGATCAATATTGTATTGTCTAGTTCTTTATAATGACTCGATCTTACTAAACCGATTTGAAATGCTGTCAGCTATCTACATGAATCGAAATTTCGATGTAGCAAATTAGACATTGAGTTATTGAAGGTAATCAATAGAAAGAATTATCCCTAGGTTTTATACGTGGCACACGTCAGCAAAGGTACATATACCTAAGAAAGCTGACTTTAATAAAGTGTGTTACAAAAGCACTTCTCAAAATTATTACCTAATAAAATCTGACGAGATCAATTTGGGCCGACATTATCCTTTAAAAACTCTAAATCAGTCAAATTTACAATCAATACATGGATTAGTCTGCAAATGCACTGATACGGCCGAGAGTGGGGAGAGTCTGCTCTCCCTCTCGAAATGCTCTCACATGGCCACGTGCATATAACCACTGCCAGGGAAGTCCTACTCACTGCCTTCTCACAGCGAGGGGGGGTTTTACGAAATTGAGGGAACGAAAAACGAATGTCCGGCGCTTTAGCCGGGTTGGTGGACACGGCGAGTTCACCTAGGGGAGTTGGAAAACCCTGATTCCAAACCAATGGTGCACATGGGCTCCAGGATCCTGATGGAACGAATGGCGTATGAACCTATTGTTGGTCACCGGCTACCATGGGACTGCATCTCCTCACGATGCTCCACTGCCTTGTGGACTAGACCTTTAGGTCAAAGGCTCGGGGTGTGGCCTCTTAAGAAAACCACCTGCTTCAGTCTCGGCACCTGGGCAGTATCACAGCCCTCACACAAATCAAATGAGATTTGTGAGGCGCATATGTATCTGGTGCTTCCTTGTATCAATATTTATGTGTTTAAATAAATAATAAATAAATAAATTTATATTTTATTGTCAAGTATACCTAATTGATGACAATCGAGGTAAAGATGGTTATACTGCATTTTATATACCAAACCGACAGTTTAACGATTGATATTTTGTTATTTTCTGATTCAACAGTAAGAAGGAACGAAATATTAGTGTATACAAAAATGTTAAAGACTATTGATTTGAAAGGAAGGAAGCAGAGATAGATACAAACAACAACAAAACGGACCACTTCAGTCGAGCTTATCAACGTAACTTAAGCCAATAAAGTAAATATAACGAGAAAAGTATTGCAGTGGTCAATAAATGATTTCTACTAATTAGAAAGTCTTACCTTTACTAAAAAATGTTATTCGATCGACACCACTATCTTCACATTTTATGAAGTTTGATAAATCCCCAACTGTATGTTGTAATGGTTTGAGAACAAAAGAACATGCTTCTCGTCTAGAAGGCAATGGGATGATAATTTTTGGTAGACCATTTTCACTATATACAGAGACAGTATCCAATGATGTAGTAATGGATGTTGAATAAAACAGAAAAGACGGAATATGTACAAGATCCAATCTCTGAAATGAATAAATGTATATGACAAAACAAATGACTGTAGGACAGTAAGACAAATATTAAGTTACAAGGCCATGTTAAACACCACTAAAATGTCACCATTTCTTTTCAGTATACTGTCAATAAGCAGTTCACAAATATTTCTGTTAAATTCTAAAATTATCGCATAACAGGCTGGAATGAGTTATACTCAGCTTTCCCTCAAATCACAATAATACGTTCTTTAACATCAATACAGTGAGTATACACAAATTACTTTACAGGATACTTCGTTCTCCTTGAACAGTTTACATAAATAAGGAAGACCTTCCAAGCTCTTAGGTTTTGCTGAAATTTATGGGTTCACTTAAACCCTTCGCTTATTTTTTACCTGTATTTTTTTCAATAGCACTAGTTAATATCAAAATAGCTGTAATAACCTAGAAGAATACAAACCTGATTACTGATGACTACCTAAAATTTTTAACAGATGACTAAACGTTTAACAACTAGTTTATTTGCTTAGATATACTGGCATTTTTAAACTTGTACAAGAGAACTACATTTGGTAGTTCACTTAGATACTACTAGAATGAAACCAGCGTTTATTTTTGTATAAATTCTTCGCAACGACGAATCTTACGAAAAATATGACTGACTGAAGTCATTAGGACTTACTAAAAGTGGCAACAAAGTAAATAACGGAATGTCTAGTTCGACCATCCTTTGGCAGACAAAGTCTTATCATGTTGAAGTAAAAATCTGTTGATTTAAATGGTTAACCAATCTAACTATCGATATAGATAGATGGAATAAAGAATAAGACGTTGAAAATTATGTAGACGCTTGGTTTATCTTGAATATTACTTTACGTGGTAGTATGGAGTTCCAAAATAATTGGAAGGTTCCTTCTACTACAAACTAAAATCAGTTAGTGAACCCATTGAAAACCAGCTTGGGACAAAACAGATATTCAGAGCTTTTCGATTATAATGGTTTTCCAGTTGGTGATAGATCATGATGAAAAACAGCCGAAAACGGGTCTTACTTATGATTTGATTAATTTATTTTCAAGAAGTTTTAAATATACATATTACTTTATTACAACGAAAACATGCAAAGATAAAATATTTTAAAGAGAAATTTCAATATTATTTTCATGGTTTTTGTTCCAGGTGTAACTGGGCATAACACTGTATGTGGCAGTCATTTAAAAGCTGTATTCGCAAAGTTCATGAACACAAGTCGTGACTGGCTTTTCCATTCAGTTGTGATCATCAGCAAAATGATACTTTTACTGAAAAATGAAGGCGAATTACCGCCGAACCGTTTATTCTCATAAGTATTCAAATTAGTCTCGTAATAACCAAAATGTGGAGTTTTATTACTAGCATCTACCTTGTAATGCCACACTTGAAGCGGCAACCTCTGAAAATACATAAAGACAAAAATCGTAACTTTAGTAACCTTAGATTCTAGTCACATTATCGATCGATTCAAACGAGTGTTTTCAATATTCATTGCATTAGTAATTAACGCGAAAAATGTAACTCTCAATGATCTGGGTACCACACCTTTTTTTATAGTGTGTTTTGTCTTTTTTAGGCTTCAAGCTCCAAATCCAAGGTTTGATTGCGAGTAAGGGACAAAGACTACCAACGAGATAAACATTGTATAGGTAGGCTACCTGTCCACTCTCGCAAGGCTCATATAGACACACAGGGAGAAGCTCACGCGTTCCATGAGTTAGCAATACCTGGAATGTCTTTATTTCGCAACGACGGGAAAACTGGAATGGCTGGGGGGCGGTGTAGCATGATACATATGATCATGCCTGGAGGCGCACCAACTTCACAACCAAGAGTTTCTCAATCTTGATGAATCAGTATGGTGCTCAGTAAGATTGTCTACCACCTCCAGGTGTCTAGTTGGGGTAACGTACAGGAAGCCCACTGCTGACATCGAGTATGACAATCGTTTGCTGGAAGGATTAACCTGTTCTATGCGTCTTGGATTCTCTCATATCCTGACTCTAGGGGATTTCAATCTTCCTAGAATCAACTTCGTAAAATATACCTACATTGGAGGTGACAACTCTACTGAAGCTCGGTTCTCCAACCTCATTGATGATCTGGGATTATTCAAAAATGTGAAGTTGGAGAAACAGTCAGACGCCGTCGCGCTAAGACTGGGTATTCACAAGTGAAGAATTCCTAGTCGACGACCCCTCAACTCTGGCTCCCCTGGGGAAAAGTGATCACGCTGTCCTATCTTTCAGATATATAAGGAACATATGCACAAAGGCAATAAAAGAAGTCAGGTTTCAGTACCAGACCAAGCTTATCGATAAATTTGTCTCCAAACCGAAAAGCTTATTCCGTTACGCAGCTTCTCTTCGACAAGGCAAAACTGGAGTTTCCCAACTGCTAGGTTCTAATGGTCCAACCAATAACGACGGTGATGCCGCTAATGTTTTGGCTGAACAATACTCTCAGACATTTCAGCCGACCCACATCAACTATACTGATGATAGCTCCACCTGCATCTGTACAGGACTTTCCGAAGTGGACCTGGGCACTGACCTGGTTCTCCGTAAATTGCAGTACATAAGAAAAGACACTCCTCCCGGTCCGGATATGGTTTATTCTGCTACACTGAGGGAAGCAGCTTCGATCCTGGCATCACCACTTAGCGTGATGTTTTCACACTCGCTAAGCCGAGGAAAACTGCCGGAAATTTGGGATCTGGCTCACATCACACCAATTTTCAAGTGAGGTCGACGCAGTGAACCCTCAAGCTACCAACCAGTGGCCCTTCTCTCCATACCTTCCAAAATTATGGAGTCTCTAATATACGACGGTATACATGAATACTTATTATCCTTAAACTTCTCACCCCAACAGCATGTTTTCAGAAAAGGTCATTCTTGTATGGCCAACCTGCTGACTGCGGTGGATAGATGGACATTCATCCTTGATCGCAAGGGGAAGGTTGACGTCATTTACCTTGATTTCTCAAAAGCTTTTGATAGGGTCAACCACACATGTCTTATCAATAAGCTTAAACGAATAGGTATCAACCCACCCTGATTGACTGACTCGCTTCATATCTAGAAAGTCGACATTTTAAGGTCAGGGTTAACTTCACTCTCTCTCAGGCTATGAAATGTCCTAGCAGGGTCCCTCAGGGCATCATCCTAGAGAAACATCTTAATTGATACAGTACTACAAAATTTCGTAACGAAACAGGTACTTATGAAGCAAACACTTATTAGTTTTTTTCAATTTTTTTACAAACAGTTACCCATTATGATTATCGGTATATCTCCCCATGAAACTACGAAGAAGACGAAAATAAAAATGGGACAAAAGTTTATTGGTTCATCAATACTAATGGTACAGGAAGAGCAATATTTGATGCAGAGAAACCAGTTTACAAGTTGGGTATGTAGTTAAGTTAAAAATACTACTACAAAGAACCTCTTATTATATAGACAGTTCTTGTCACGTTTCCACACTTTGTTGTATTCAAGTCCATATGTTCTATCGTAGAAAATACTACAAAACGACAAGCATCAGAGAAACTGCAGTCCAACCTACTTATTGATGATTCTTAAGTAAGAATTGGCTTCGTTGAATCTACATACTGTTTGCTTAGTCTCGTTAGTGAAATTGCTGTTCTTATGAAGGGTGTAAGTGTTACCTTTCTTCCATCAACTGCAATGTCTAGGAATATTATGAACTATACGGTTTATATTTCGCATTTGATCAACCTTACGTGTAAGAGTTCGTCTTCTTATATATGCCAGTTGCATATGATGGTAAGAACACTGGTATGTCACAATTTATACACGATCTAGGTTACATCTGCTCGCAATTCTTTTTGCTTCCGGAAAAACAGAACAGAACGCCCTCGATCATAATTATCCCTTAAATTTACCCAAACCGGACAGAATTTTCCCCAAGATGGGGAGATTGGGAAGTTGAGAAATAACAATCGGTCCAACGTGCACACTACAAGACAGAGAGAGCTAAATCAATGTTCTTCTCAATGATTTTGTGGTTGCGCTGCAGCAGAAGACCACTTGTATATGAGAAAACGTGATATTCGTGCAACCCAACGGATACTGGACAGACCTTCAACAATTGAAATACGGAGTGATAGCATCTTGTCAGGCCGTTCAAGGTCGTTGAAGAGGACGACGGGCGGCTTTGAAAAGACCTGACTTTTCTACCGTGCCAGATTTAAATGAGCCACTCCTCGGGAGTAGTGTTGTAGTACCCAGCTTAAGATTGGTGAAGTCCCATTTTACCTAGTAAATCTTATCCGGATAATAATCAAGCTATCTTACTGTGTAAAATAAAGCTCTGTGAACCATTTGGACCTATTTGAGCAAAATCAAATGGTTTCTTTATATGAAAATCAGATCTCTCTTTCTGAAATAAGATAGAGTAAAGTAGTCTAGCTTCTCATGCACAGGGTAGCTCGAAAAGCTAGACCTCTTTACTCCGTTCTGTCACAGATTAAGAGGTAATCTGATGTTGATGTACAGAACACTAAGAAGTAGTTTTTGACATGCTATATCTTATTTTCTACGGGATTAGGACAACTTAGAGTGTAATAGCCAAGAACAAACAAGATAACTGTAGAATAGAGGTTTGCACAATAAGTCATCGATTCTTGGAAGCTGTTACACGAAGGAGTGGTGTCCACCCCTTCAATTGACTCATTTAAAAAAAGACTAGTCACTTAAAAGCCTACTAGAAAAAGATACACAGACCATATGCGTTCTGTTCTAGCAGCAAAAATCTGGAGCTAAACCAGTGGAGCTATGATGTACGATCAAAATATTTGGTTTTGAACTAACACTGAGCTTCATTTCGTTTAGGTGACTGAATACTATGACCCCAAGTGTTTACATCGGTCTACAGTAAATGTTTCATGAACTAAATTTAATTCTTCCCACGTCCTAAAAGCACCCATACACAAGCGCTTGAAATTATCCCTGCTTCGAAAACTCAGTATGATTCAATTTTTGGAGAATACATATACCAGTTCAGCTGAGTTTAAAATGCTGACGCCTAAGCACGAGTCAATCTGTCGTCGATAGTTCGAAGTAGGTGTAAAAAACAGGTTGTAAAGTTGTCATTTCATTCTGAAAAGGTCTCTTGGCATGCACATCCTTCGTTTAATAAGCAGGAAAACATCCACGATACTACGCCTTTTTCTTCCAGAAAATGTTGTATAGTTGTATATACACTGTACTCTAGTTTCGTGTTACCATAAATTACGCCTCTCACTTCTAATAAAACCGTCCGGCAAGTAAAGAACATTTGGTGGGCGTTCATTTGTTTTATAATACATATTGTCAATACAAAACTGATTAACCACCAGGAAGGATTTGGGTATGAAAATTCAAACTATCTGTATTGATAGATTGTCGCAGATACTTGGGTTTTTTATTAAGTATCGAGGTCCAGTGTGAAATTATCAAAACTAGATTATTAAACACGATGCAAGTCTCCAGACAGTTGTTCAGAAGTTTCGATGACCTTTGGTCCTTATATACGACAAAAATTCGTTAGTATCCTCAGTATTTAACCCTCTGAATATCTTATGAATGTCTAATAGCAAATCTAATACCATTTATGTCTAGTAGGGGATCTTAGGTTAACTATCATCAATAATCCTGTTCACATTTCTATGAGCTTTTCTAATGACATCCAAATTTTTAGTCAGAAATCGGGTCTCACATGACATGGTTCGTCTTCTGGAAAATGTACAGTCCATTTTGTTGCTAGTGTAATATTTTCAGGTTATCTTTATCACAGAACATGAAAGTGCAGCAAAAAATGTGATCACTGTTGTCGAACAGTTTAAAAATTCCAGTATTATTATACAGCTGGATCCTGCCAAACTCATGGAGGAACAGTTTATTGCAGGATTTTGTCGACGAGGTATGTTGAATCTAAAAAGAAGTAATATTAGTGATATTAAAAATATTCGTCAGTTAATGCGATTTTTCTTCTCAGCTTGCAAGATATGGAAAGTCAAAGTATGGTCCACATAGTATTCATTTATTTATTTATTTAAACACATATATATTGGTACAAAAGGGCACCAGATACATATGCGCCACACAAAATAATGAAAGTAGGAAGAGAAGGGATGAAAAGATAAGGCGGACTGAAATGTACAACCAGAAGACTCTTTCAGTTAAGAACGTTAGAACCACTCTTTATGTAGAAAGTAAAAGAAGGTTGCAGCAGGATCGCCACTGCCTTCTATTCTGATCTATATCTGATAACGTCTCTAGCCACTGTGTTGCACCATCTCTCGGACCCCAGCCAGGGAGTCATGAAGGACCAACAGAAGCTAGCCTTTTGCAGCTTTCTCTCATGCCACGACACTATGTCATACACTGACCTCCTCTCCGCTTTTTCCAACCAGTCCCAGAGTCGGCAAATAATGCACGACGTGGAAGTCTCTGGGACGACGTTCGTAAAACATGTCCAAGTCACCGAAGTCGGTGTTTCAAGATGGTGACACCAATTGAATTATCGTCTGTGTGCGCGAACACACGATGCCGAACCTTTGCATTACTAACATGGTGTTGCCACTGTATGTCAGCAATCCTTCGGAGACAACGATGATCGAACACAGAGAGTCGTCTGACATCCTCAACTCGGAGAGGCCAGGCTTCACAAGCATAGAGCAAAACTGCTCTCACCAACGCGTTGTAGATCCGACCTTTTACAGCCAGACTAACATCACGAAGGCGCCAAAGATGGCCCAGATTGGCATAAGCCGCTCTGGCTTTCATTATACATGCATCAATCTCATCACTCACGCCACCATCAGCACTTATATAGCTACCTAGATACACGAACTTCTCAACTACTTCAATCTGCTCACCATCTAGGGTGAGTACAGGATTAGAATCCTGCCAATCTTGTAGGAGTACTTTGCACTTGGAGGGTGCAAAGCACATGCCGTACCTGCGGACACTGATTGCCAACTGATTAAGTGCGGATTGCATGCCTTGGGCATTATCGCACAGTAAGACAATATCATCCGCATACTCGAGGTCGAGAAGTCGTTCTCCAGGCAACATATCCACACCGCCATTACTTACATCCATCAGAGCTGTTTCTAGGATGTCGTCGATGGCAAAGTTGAAGAGGAATGGTGAGATTGGGCAACCCTGCCTAACCCCACTGCTCGAATGGAACAAGGGAGAAAGGTGGTTGTATGCCCTCACTCTGCCTGAGGTGTTCGTATACAGAGCCTTTAAGATGTTAATGAACTTCTCAGGCACACCCTTCTTCAATAGACAATCCCAGAGAACAGTCCTGTCCAACGAATCGAAGGCAGCCCTGATATCAAGAAACACTACGATTGTTGGCCTGCGATAAGTGTGACGGTGTTCTAACATTTGGCGGAGGGTGAAGATGTGATCAATGCATCCTCGACCAGAACGAAAACCAGCCTGCTCTTCACGAGTCAATCGTTCTCGAAGAATGACAGAAGCCAATAGTTTGGACGCAATTGGAAGTAGACTTATCCCCGATAGTTGTTACAGAAACGGCGTGAATCCTTTTCAAAGATAGGGACAACTATCAGCTCATTCCATGATGTTGGAACACTTTCTAGCTCCCAAACCTTTGCAAACAACACCGTCAGTTCCTTAGCCAGAAAGTCACCACCATCTTTAAAAAGAGCCGGAGGTAAGTCATCTGGGCTCGGTGATTTGTAGCGCTTCAAGAGTTGGAGTTCCTTGCGGACTTCCGCCTCGTTTGGTGGATCAGTCGTCACCGGCCATGGGGGGCAGGACAAACTGGTTGATGTTGCCGGAGCAGCAGGCCAGTTGAACTGCCCTTCGAAAAATTCCGCCCATCGTCCAAGACGTCGAGAGATGTTAGTGATTGGCATCCCGTCATCCTCGTAGATTGTTTCACTCACACCAGACTTCTTGCTGCCAGTGGCTCGGATGAGTTGGAAGAGCTTCCGGCAGTTACCAGATGCAGCTGCTGCTTCTAGCTCATTAGCACGCTCCGACCACCAGGCTTCTCAGTCCTTACGCAAGCTTTGCCCGATTTCACTACGTAACATCCTTCGTTTGTGGTCAAACTCACGGTCACCCGGAGTAGACCGACGAGCTTCCATCAGTTGTAAGGAGCCAGAAGAAACCCAGTGCTTACAAGCGGGACGTTTCGCGAAGCCGCAAGCGGCTTTACTCGCCATTTTCATGGCGTCGTGAAGATGCAACCAATGCTCATCTATACTTTTCGGTGGGGTGGTAGCTAACCTAGAAGCTAGCTCCGCTCGATACTTACTTGCAACAGAAGTTGCAGCCAGTTTACTAACATCTATCCGTTGGTGGTGGTCAATCCTTCGACCACTGAAAAGTAAGGTGAAATTGGCGCATACCAGGGCATGATCAGACTCCAGATAGGTACTCCAAAAGGAGCGGCAGTCTTGTACACAACCACGCCAGCGGTAGCTGATCGCGATGTGATCAATCTGAGTCCAGGCTTGAGATGCAGAGGGAGGACGCCAGGTGGCACACCGGCGATGACTGTGCCGGAAGTTAGTGCTGGCCAGAAACAGGTTGTGGTCTGTGCACAGTTGCAGCAAACGGTCCCCGTTATCTGTCCTGCGACCAACAAGTCCCCATCGGCCACCTAAACGACTCTCTTCTGTGCCTAGACGCCCGACCTGTTCATTCAAGTCTCCAGCTAGTACTACAATATCTGTCGAACGCGCTTTCTGGAGAACTGTTAACTGGTGGTAAAACTCATCCTTGATTGCATCCGGGCTGCAATCTGTCGGGGCATAGGCGGAGATGACGAAAAGACACCGTTTCTCACGCCGGTTTCTTCTCATTTTGATGGAACTTTCTAATCTAACAGCACATAACCGACTGTTAATGGGGATCGATTAGTGCTGCCTCAGCCCTAGCGCTTAGTGCAACACCAACGCCTGCAAGACCGGACGAAGATGCCACAGAGTCCCCGGATAAGCGCACGTGAAACAAGCTTTTCGAATCGACAGATGGAGAGCGAATTTGTAGTACTTCACTAGAGTCTTGAATACGCGTCTCGGATAGACAGCAAACATCAACATTAAGACTTTCTAAAGACATAGCCAGCCCCATCTGTTGTCCGATCTGCATTAGTGTGCGAACGTTGAAGGAAGCCAGCTTGAACGGCGTACGTGGTTTCAGAAAGACTGCTTCAGTATTCGTAATCGGTGGAAGCATTCACTTTCAACCAGACAGTGACTGGAGACCGTTTAGATAGGACAGAGTTTCCACCATGGGCGACCTACTGCATAAGTTGGAAAGGAAGGATACACAATTTGGGAATAAAGGGAGTGAAAAAGCGACGTAGTAAATAATAGTAATAATAATAATAATAAGGTAAATTGTCTTTCTTCTATTAGTAACGAGAGCAGTGTAGTGCGTCATTTCATGTCATTTGTGTGTGGGCTGTGATACTGCCCGGGTGCCCAAACCGAAGCATAGTTCTGTGTTGTGGAATGCATTGTACGTTATAATTGCTAATAAAACTATGAGCTTACCAGACGAGACTAAGTTAGATAGGCTAACTAGTTTGAGTCAGTCAGGTACAACGTAGGACCAGGCACATATATGCATCGGTCCAAGTTGCCACACCTCATTCGCACAACAAGATGAACACCAAATTCATATTAGTTACTTCAATGGCAGTAATATATAACGGAAAGATTGTGTATAAGGACATAATACTAGAAGGAAGGAAGATAGAAAGCAATTCTAGTCTCACCGTTTAAGAGAGGACAAAGAGTATATACACCTACGCCATTGTACTCGGTTCTGAGCCATGTCACCCAGTCTCCAACCATTGGTTACGATAGTCGCGCGGACCCCAACCAAGTAGTCTACAACTACCAGCATGGTCCAGACTTGAAGTTAATGACTTCTAGCACTGATCTCACGTTTTGGTTAGGCCGCTCCTAACTTTCTTCCAACCATCCCCAATACTAGTCAGTATTGCGCGTCGTGGTATTCGGTGTTCAGGCATACATAACACGTGGCCCAATTATCTCAACAGGTGAGGATTTACAGCCTCACCAACTGATTTACCATCATTCTCTAATACTCTGCGTCTAACCTCACTATTACTTGCCCGGTGATCTTAGCAGATGCGATCAATATTTCTAAGACATCAGTGGTCAAGTACTAGTAACTTACGAGTATACTCAATGGCCACGTTTCGCAGCCGTAAGGAAGAATAGAACAAACTGCTGAGCAATATACTCTCCCCTTAATTGATAGACGGATATTTCGCCTTCGCCATAGGTGATGTAAGTTGGCAGAAGCCAAATGAGCTTTGTGAATCCATGAAGAGATTTCGTCAGACACCAACTCATTAGGGCTAATCAGACTTCCAAGATAAGTGAAGTCAAGAAAAACTATCATCGTCGAACGCTGATAAGCATGTCTGTATTCTAAAACCTGATGAATGGTGAATATGTAGTCGATGCAGCCACGACCAGGTCTGAAGCCAGACTGATTTTCTCTTGTTTGCAGTTCATGAGTCTTTGTTAGGCGCCCGATAATTATTGAGGCTAGTATTTTAGTCTAACTAATCCCTCTGTGGTTATCATAGGATGATTTTGTCCCCTTCTTGTATATTGGGACAATAAGTGATTGTGACCAATCCGAAGGGATTACGTCCAACTCCAAAACTTTCGCTAAAATTGGACTACCATACTTTAAGACCTCTGAAGCCAATCCATCTGGACTAGCTACCCTTCCTCGTTTCAGATTAGCTATAACCTTTTGAACTTCAACTAGAGTCGGGTGACCTACTTCAGTGTTCCATTCAGACTGTTTAGGAATGGTACATAACTGTAGAGTAGCCGAAGGCCAGTCGACCTGCTCCTTATAATATTCCGACCATTGTTGTAAACGTCTGGGCTGAGGGCAGATAAGAGTATCGTTTTGTTTCGAGATTGTCTCAATTGCACTTGACTCCTTAATTCCGGTTTCTTTTATTAGTCTGAAGAGTTGTCTGGTGTTGCCTACAGCCGCTGCATTTTCCATTTCTTTTACTTTCGTTGCCCACCTTTGCTCACGATCGTTCCGTAGACTTTTGGTTAACCTAGATCTGACTTGCTTTCGCTCTTCATCGTGTTCGGAGCCTGATGGGATGAGTTTACGAGAATCCATCAGTGCAATAGACTTAAAAGTAATCCATTGGCTTTTTTAAACCCTTTGGTTCAAATTACTGATAGATGTCGCTGCCGTTTCCACAGCTGCTTGTATATCTTTCCAAACCACATTTGGGTCAGCCCCGTTTTCAGAACTGCCTAAGTGTGACCTCAGTTGTTTCTGGAATCTACTTTTGACTTTCTCGTCACTCAGTTCAATCCTAATGGGTCTTCTTAGTGTAGTTTTTCTGCGTCCATTGAGGCGCAAGCAAATGCATGCTCGTATTAGAGCATGATCAGAGTCTAAACATGAACTCCGGAACTAGTGGCAGTCTTCTATCAAGCCTCTCCAACGATAACTGGTGGCAATATGGTCTATTCAAGTCCATTGTTAGTTTGATGCAGAAGGTCATCATATTAGACGATGTCTCTCCTAATGCTTAAAATTAGTGCTTGCTAAAAATAAACGATTGTATGAGAACAGTTGCAGCAGACGGTCATCACTATCTGTTCTCTGAGCCGGTATAACAAAATACCCACCTTAATGTCTTCCTGTGTAGTTTAAACTACCTACTTGGGCATTAAAGTCACCCGCTACGAGTACTATGTCTGAGTGTTTAGATTTTTTGAAGAAGCTCAGAAAGCTTCCTGTAAAATTCACTTCTTCCGGGCTGCAGTCAGTGAAAGCGTAGGCAGAAACGACGTGTGTCCCTATCCTTGCAAGCTCTTACGAACCCGTTTAGCTGAACAGCACATAGGCGACTGTTAACATGGATCCCTTCTCATAGTGTTTGTTCTTCCTTCGTACTCAGTGCTATGCCTACACCTGCAAGTCCATGAGAACTAGCCATCAGGTCGCCAGATACACGAAGGGTGTATCTCGTTGGCTCTCCGTTTTGGCAAGCTGAGGTCAAGTGAATGACTACACTAGAATCCTGTATGCGTGTTTCGGAGACACAGCATACATCAGTGGTACGAGATTCTAGGGTCTTAGCCAAGGAGGCCTGCTAGCCGATTTGTAATGGGGTGCGTACGTTGAAGGCTCCAATGTGTAGTTTGTAGAGAGGTTCCAGTAGACATGGGACAGTTTTGCTCACTGGAATCGTTGGCTATGGTGACACTTGAGGAGGAAGTTGAAAGTCGAGGTAGGAGAAATAATAGGAAAATTGATTATGAATACAGTGATTTTGAGTGCTATTAGAAGTATGAGGGCGTCTATAACTTCTCTGTTGCCCACACTGTGAAAGGGTTCTTCTTTCGGTACCTGAAAAGGAAACTGGGTTAGAGGTGGTCTTAGTGACCTGAGAGCGTGACCGTAGTGCCCAAGGGACAATTGCTTGAGGTCAGTGACACACGACTCTTTTTTCAGTAGTTTTCGTGTTAGTTGCGTACTTGTTGGGAGCTTACCGCCGGCGATGGAAATCCATGGGATAAGTTGGGGTGTGCATTTTTAGGGTCGATCTTTTCTAACCCCATCCTCCTTATGGGAAGGCAATATCGCTATTATGCTGATTGTCTGAAGGAAACAGCTTACTGCCGTCACACCTCTGTACAGTTAGCAGTACGACTTCGCCCTCGAACCTTGAGTGTGCTGCTTTTATTCTTACCGCTCTTCAGCCGATCTACCTGGCATGGTTAG
Organism: Schistosoma mansoni; assembly: GCF_000237925.1. NCBI lineage: Eukaryota > Metazoa > Platyhelminthes > Trematoda > Strigeidida > Schistosomatidae > Schistosoma > Schistosoma mansoni. Next base: position 10,455,189 of record NC_031502.1, on the reverse strand, counting down.
GACCTAGAGGAACGATTGTTCCAGCCACTATAACTGAATTGGTTCATTGCGGTAAACAAGCCTGACCACCACGCCAAGGTAGCAGAAACGGTCGGGCAACTAGTTTCAATCATCTCGTAAAGTAAAAGCCTGTCAAAGCGAAAAGACGGTGTTCTTGAAATGCTCAAGCTAAGATTTAACGAAAGCTACTGAGGTTTTCCTTGATGACCATGCACGAATTTATAATTACAGAAGTGCTTTTTATTGTAGTAGTGTTTGTTGGCTTGTGACTCAGCGTTATGGCTTTCACCAATAGCGCAACTACTGACTAAGATGTGGTAGGTAAACGGAGACTATAAAACAAAGTTGTTAAAGTTGGTTATAAACGATTAATCGTAATACAGTAGTCTCTTACTTGAATTGTCTTAATATGTGCTAAGTAGGCAAGAGATTAACAGTATATTCTTTGCTCCTGTGGCTAAACTATTTCTTTTTATTATTCTAACCCAGAAGTTTTATCTGTATGATACAAGTTTTATGTTCACTTCAGAAGGATATTTTACTATCATGTGATATCCCTTTAATGTTATATTTCAGGAGCTGTTACAGTTCTGCCCATAAAACCATTACCAGAGTTTGATCTTTCTATTCGAAAATGTAAGTTTTTTCCTATCTCTTATTTAATTGGCTGACCTTCACCTTTTTCTGATAAGTAGTTATATATAACTCCGTATAATTTGCTCTCTACATAGTAATCAAATTGTAGAAAAATCGCCTACAATAGGCTGAAAAATCCAATGACAAATAATAATTTTTCAACAAGAAATGAGTGTTTATTTATTAGCTTATAAGATAAGATGACGTTGTAAACGACAGGTTCTAGATTCAAGTCATAGTAAAAAAAGTCAGCCCCTACCGTAATACTTGTCCATTTAATTGATAAGCGTCGGATACTTTGAGATGTGCTTTCTAGGTTCCAATGCTCATTATTACTTGGTACGATAATAAGTCAAGTTTTAGGTTTCTAATAAGAAATCACCATTAATATCGAAAATACAGAACATTCACAAATGCTATAATAAGAGAATCTGACAGTGGTTAAGATTGTAGAGGAATAAATAAAAGACTACTCATGAGTTCAACTCCAAAATAGGATGTATGAAGTGTCAAGTCTGTTAAAACTCAGACCACTTCTTCACTCTATTTTGTTATAACTATCCACTAAGTGTTCCCAGTATGTTAAGATTTGCTTCTAAATTGAGTATACTGATCAATGAAGCGATTTTAGTCCGACTTCAGGAACTGCTGCAGTCGTTGTGTCAGTATATTCTGAATGTTAGCATGTAGTTCACAGTTCTGTCCTCGATTCTATGTATTACTGTAAAAAACAACAGCCAAAAGCAAAATACGTGAACCTACAAGTAATTTTGCCTCTGTCTCCAAACCGTTGTCTACCAACCTTCTTCATTAGACAGTTGTTGGGCGTTTCGCGTGTATCTAACTCTGAGTACAATACGATTATCTTTGATTCACGAGTATCTTTTAAGCCAACGGTAATCGAAATTGTAACGAAAAGCTAATACATTTTATCGGATTTTGTTTTGTATTCGTACATGAAACATGACTTAAATCAAGTGCACATGCAAACCAATTAGATGAATGCATATTCTTGATTGTTGATAATGTATAAAAACAATAAAAATGTAGTTACTAAAATTCCGAAAATCCATTTAGCAACACATAAATAGAACTGTTACACGGTAATATATAGGGCTATGGGATAGGGTAAGTGTATCAAAGTAGGCAACATAAGAGTTTTATACTTACTATTATATATCATTTGTAACAAAATTCGCAAGTGGAAAACCTAACAGCAGAAGGCTAAGAAGATCAAGTTGAGGAGAATAGAAGGGAAAATAGAAAGGAATCGTGGACTGGAAGAATCATGCATAATGTGAAGGACAAAGGATGGAAATTTCCAAATGAAGTATTCAGTGTATGGTTTTCATACCTTACCAAGAGATTTTGTATTTAAATACAATCGGTTATCCCCACCTGTGTTCTCGTTTGCTACATATGTATGTAAGATTTTCAGTGGTCATTATTATTACTATTTCACGTTATTAGAATTAACTGTATATTTGACTTCAGTTTATTTTGACATTAGTTATAATATTCTGAAACCTATAGTCTTATTAAATTCTTCCTTTTTAAAAAAATGTTTCGCAGAGTCTTTGTTTTTAATTATTCAAACATCGAAGAAAAAACTAACACTAACCTTTTCTACTCAATTGTTATACAGGCAAATTACTCTTGTTTTGTGATTCATTATAATATTTTCCAGCTATTTTAACCCTGGACATGTCTCCAGTTGTGTACTCTGGTTTCGGATTATCCGCTAAAAAAGTTAAACAAGAAAAAATACAATTTTTCTATCGTGAGTTCTTTTTCTATTTCCTGGTCGTATTTCTCGCATCACTGACGAAGTTTCTTACAAATTCTATTCATGTTATACTACGTAATTCATCATTTTTTTCTGCCTATCTAAATAAATTTTCATAGAAACTACAATTTTTTTCGTAGTTTTCTGCAGCTCACTAATTTGGGTCACACTCCCTCTACTTAGATTTATGCAACCGGGGACCAGTGTTTTTTATGTATTTCTTTATTTGGTATAACGATACAGTGTACCTGATCAGTTTATCATATGTAACACTGCACCAGATTAGAATCAACACTTAAAAAGCAGGCAAATAACTACAGAAAATAGAAGCAATGTGTTTAAAATATCTCAGTGACCTCTTTTAAACTGCAAGTTCAAATAAGTAAACGTTCATCTTTTGACTCAGTAGTCCATCAAATCCCTGGTACAGCCGAGGATGGGAAGAGCCCGTTTATTCGAAATACTTTCATATGACCACTGCCTTCTCGCGGCGATGTTGTTTACGAAATTGAAAGGACAAAAAGCGGATGTCCAGCACTTAAACGGCGTTGGTGAGTACAGAGGATCCATTTAGGGGAGTTAGAAAATCTTGACTCTGTTATAAATGTATTTGTTAATAAACTACCCGGCTACTCCTATTGCTTAGTATTCTTATAAGATGACACTTGACAAGACCCCAAAATCAGAACACGTTGAACAGGAACGAAATTGTATTCAAAATAACAATGGTAAGTGAGCAGCAATCAACGGTTAGACAAATGTTCATATATTTATAGTATAGGTATAAGAAGCTTCTAAATTTTTCTCCAATAATTTGCCAGGGCTGATTGGTTTAGAATTAGCCAATCAGCGCGCACGATAATGCACATAACATGCCTTAATCCGGTTTATTACCCGCTAACAGACTCCAAACCAATGGTGCATACGGTCCCCAGAATATTTGGGGAACAAGTAACATGAATTTATTCTTGGTCATCGGCTACCATGGGGCCGCATTTTCCAAAGTTGTTCCACTGCCTTGACGATTAGATCTCTAAGTTGAAGGCTCAGAGAGTGACCTAAAACACCACCCGTTTTGTCTTTGGCACCCGGACAATATCTTAGCCCACACACAAAATGAATGATAGCTATTTCGTATGGCGCACATATATTCTGGTGCCCCTTTGTACCAATGTTTATGTATCTGAACAATAAGATAAAAAATCTCCATGTAGCACAAACTTGTAATCAGTAGTGTTATCCATTATCATTATTATTATTATTATATTTTGATCTGTTCCTTTTCAATTATTCATCAATTTTATTCCCCAAATTAAAGGTATCAGTTGTTAGGGCATCCATAAGCCTTTAGCAACCTCAAATGGCTAATGTTCACTTACTCGGCTAACTAAAACTCAGTTCAACTTTTTCATATATTATCATATTGTCAACTAGTTTTCTTTGCTCTTCATATTTTCAAGAAATTTAGTGTAGATATACCTAAAAATCTAATTTGAATAATTTGACTGGTTTACACACTGTATTCTCAAAATAAAACTAACTAAAGGAAGTGTTGACCTTAGTGTTAAGGAAATTTAGTATTCCTATTATAGAAGTGATAGTCCAAATATTTTAAAGTGTTCAAAGTAACTAACACGTCTATAATAGGTTTGGTTATCACGTTCATCATCTTTTACTCGTTTTAATTTAATCAAATATGTATTTTTCTTCGTATACTTTTCTAAGATATAACTGAAACGTAACCCAAACATTATTACTAACCTGTTTTCAGACTTTCTAGTCTCTTTTATCATTCTCTTATTCAGGATTTCAAGTTGATTTAAAAAGTTCACGATTTCAGCGAAATGGACCATTACATACGCGTCTTCGATCATTTTTCAAGGCTTTCACTAACCCCCTAGAATTGGGCACTCGTATCCCTCAACGCCTTGGAAATCTTGGTCCTTTCTTTGTAGATTGGTTACCAGATTCTTCAGTCATACAAATAAATGAATCCCCTAAAAGTGAATCCATTGCCTCATATCTAAATGACAATAAACATCTTGTGGTACGTTTTATGGAACTGTATATTCATAAATCTTCATTGAAAAACCTTATTTACCCCTATACTTTTCAGGCTTATAGATTTCCAGAAAATATGTCTGTATTGACTAACGTGAACGTGTAATATATGTTTTGCAGTGATATTTTCCTCCGCGCAAGTAATCGGAGATTGTATTGAAATGGTTTTTGCAACATTAATAAGGTGCTGAGTTTTTTTTCTCATTATCCTCCATTCTACATACGGCTATATTAGCATAATCTCTAAGTTCTTTAAGCACTTTCAGTACGTTACAATTTGTATCATTATATAATAGTGGAGCAATGACTTGTGACTAATGGATGTGAATTTCAATCTTTCAGTTAGAAGATTAAACTCCTCTCCAACTACTCCGATCATTCCATTTCGATGAAACCTCTAGCCTCCACTCACGTAAAACTTGGATGAAAGTCGGGTACACAAACTAAACAGCATTGAAGTTGTAGAAACATGATAGACAAACTAAATGTGTTCGCAATACATTTGGATAATTTACTGATTCAATCATAGTAATGATGTTGCTAACATACTTTTGTAATCTTGCTCAGTTTTACTATATATCAATAAAACGATTTCCTTCAATTAATCCTTACAGATCCACTAAGATTAAAACGCTATATCCCAAGACAGATATACTTAATTGCTGTAACTCATTTCTGTTCTGTAAATAGTTTATATTTATAGAAGCTTAGTACAATGTTAGTATTGTCTGTTGATTTGTGTATATCCGAATCATAATCAGCTACATATAGATCTATGTTTATGATCTAGAAAACTAGATAATTACTGTTAGTTGATGGCTCCATACCAAATTATGTTACAATGTAAACTTTCTACAATAGATCCTCTACTTTTATTTCATTATATACACTCTGTAGTCAGTATTTCATTCATAGTAATATTTCTTATTTAGTGTTTAGCCCTCTCCCCCAAATGCCCTGGTACGGCCGAGAGTGGAGAGAGTCTGCTCTCCCTCTCGAAATGCTCTCATATGGTCACGCGAATATATAGCTTCTGCCAGGGAAGTCCTACTCACTGCCTTCTCGTGGCATTACTGTTGTTTACGAAATTGAGAGGACGAAAAACGAATGTCCGGCGCTTTAGCCGGGTTGGTGGACACGGCGAGTTCACCTAGGGGAGTTGGAAAACCCTGATTCCAAACCAATGGTGCACATGGGCTCCAGGATCCTGATGGAACGAATGGCGTATGAACCTATTGTTGGTCACCGGCTACCATGGGACTGCATTTCCTCACGATGCTCCACTGCCTTGTGGACTAGACCTTTAGGTCAAAGGCTCGGGGTGTGGCCTCTTAAGAAAACCACCTGCTTCAGTCTCGGCACCTGGGCAGTATCACAGCCCTCACACAAATCAAATGAGATTTGTGAGGCGCATATGTATCTGGTGCTTCCTTGTATCAATATTTATGTGTTCAAATAAATAAATAAGTTTAGCCCTCCAGACTAAATGTATGCATTTTGTCATCTCAAAACAGTTGTTTCATAAACGATTTTAAGTCTTTGATTTTTCTGATGCTGAGAAATCTAAGTACTTTTGTTGCTGTGTTTTTTATCTCGCCATATCTATGAATACTTACTTGCTTGATAGTTTTTTTAAGAATTCACTCTTGTGTCCAGTCCCACGATGTTCATAACTGGTTAACTCCAAGTGTTTGTCAAAAATTACATCACGTCTTACAAATATCACTTTTTACTTTATTTACTGCACACTTCACTCAAAATCATGAGTGCCAGTCACTGTTTTGGCTTCCCAGGATTACTATTCAACTATAATTTAATGATCGATAACTATCTTCTGAAAGCTAATTGAATGGTTTCATGCACTAATATTGAATTAACTTTAATAAATTCATTCAAAAAAGATATTTTATAATTTCGACTATAAGATAACCCTAAGACACAAAGGTTAGACTATTAAATCATCATAAATTCTGTAGCAAGTTGCATTGTTTTGGTGAGGAAAAGAGAGAAAGCGGAAAGAATGTTGTTGTGATCTGCATCTTTTCTCTGTTATTATTTTTTCCCAATAAAGATCCGACCACAATGTGAGGTGTTTAACTACACTGGATCACCTATACTAATACCGGAACTAATTTCATGGGACAAACTGCCTTTAAAACAAGAAGAGAAATCAAGCACATGCACAGAAACAGACGAAACGTCAGATTTTTTAAATATTGTAAATATTCGCTTAGGATTAACAGTTTTATCTCATTTAGCGGCTGGAATTTCATTTCCTGATTCAGCCGTTTCAAATTGTGTTCCAAGGTAAGAAATTATCATTAAATGTTTTGAAAATTTTAGAAACACTAAGAAAAGCTTCAATTGAATAATGATAATAACAGCAAAAGCGTAGTCTATGTGTTCCACGTATAAAGAGACTTAACTGCAAGCTCTAAATTTTACGAACGTTGGGACGCAAATAACTATCCGTTAGCCCACACACACCAGTCGCCTTCGTTATTATATTTCAATTCATGTGGCTCATCTTAACAATCGTATGGCCTACCAGCGAGACAACAGTTTCCCCAGTGATTGGAGGAAATCAATGGATTACCTCGAATCTAGGTTCAGTGCAATATTTAGGGATCTGGTACTCCTTGTGAAACTCAAACTTGTGTCAGGCTCTAATACGGCCAATTGGGTTACTGCTGTGCTATTCGGACCGCAGCTGACTCCATAAGATTCTGACTACTAAGAAGACGTTACTTCTACGGTGAGTCCTCTGAAGAGTTGAATTTGCCGTAGTCACCTCTAAAAAGTACCCAACCTCCGACATCATTGTCCTACAACTCCGACTTTAATGATTACCTTTCGTGTTTCAATTAGTATTTCAATGTTCCAAAATTAAAATCACTACCAATTTATTCACACTAAATATGTTAATTGTAAATTATTTTCTTCCATTTATAATTTCTTTTTCTAGTTATAATCCATGCCTAACCAATGCAAGTCTGTCACCAATTTATGCACAAACTGTGGATGAAATTATGTTACCTGTCTATAAGCTGGAAAAATTAAAGATTATATATCTATCAGGTCTATTTCTGGATTGTTGTTACGATGAACTGGAGGATAAAATAAAGTATGGCTATCATTATCGTAACGTTTTCATTCATATACTTAGGATTTAGGAAGTGAATTATAAGTTATGGAACATTAATTTGTTCCGGAGGCGAAATTTAGTTTGAATCAAAATAATTTTCGTGAGGTTAAAAATAATGTGATTTTATCGTACTACGTAACAAAACATGTTAGAACTTTGAGTTCAACACCAATTTATAATCAGTATGAAGAAAATACTCTCTTTGTTCATTTGTATTGTCAAGCTACTTAAAGTCTAAGCAACAACTGTAAATACAAATATATTTTAGTTTCCTGATTATCATGGTCTCTGCAAACACAAATAGTGAAGATTCAAACTATACCTAACTTGCACCCAGAAGGTCATACGCATTTGAGTCTTTACTACTGCCATGGCTTTTGAGATGCAGATTCTTTGGAATATAGTCAGTAAACCATTTAGATGCCTGTCTTTCCAATGAATACGGTTTTGTTTTATTTATTTATTTATTTAAACACATAAATATTGATACAAGGAAGCACCAGATACATATGCGCCTCACAAATCTCATTTGATTTGTGTGAGGGCTGTGATACTGCCCAGGTGCCGAGACTGAAGCAGGTGGTTTTCTTAAGAGGCCACACCCCGAGCCTTTGACCTAAAGGTCTAGTCCACAAGGCAGTGGAGCATCGTGAGGAAATGCAGTCCCATGGTAGCCGGTGACCAACAATAGGTTCATACGCCATTCGTTCCATCAGGATCCTGGAGCCCATGTGCACCATTGGTTTGGAATCAGGGTTTTCCAACTCCCCTAGGTGAACTCGCCGTGTCCACCAACCCGGCTAAAGCGCCGGACATTCGTTTTTCGTCCTCCCAATTTCGTAAACAACAGTAATGCCACGAGAAGGCAGTGAGTAGGACTTCCCTGGCAGAAGCTATATATTCGCGTGACCATATGAGAGCATTTCGAGAGGGAGAGCAGACTCTCTCCACTCTCGGCCGTACCAGGGCATTTGGGGGCATACGGTTTTGTACGGACATGTAGATTGATATGTATAGTTGGTGGTAACGTTTGATGAGTACTTATCTAATTTTATTAAAATCACAAACTGATCTAAGCTAAACAACCATTGAAAAGCCGAAAGCACCGGACGGTCGTTTCGCTGTGGTATGGAACTCCTCAGCGTTGTTCATTCACAACCCACAACCAGAAATCGAGACCAATACATTCAGTTTCATGCCCAAACCTTTAATTCCTATTGTACTAATGGTGTACAAATCTAACTTAAATCAACTGACGATATTGCGCGATCATCTTCCATTGACTTTAATGGATACCTTCCTCGCATCCACCGGTCACGGCAGTCCAGAGCTTCCAGATTTTCAATGGTTGTCTAACTTAGATCGGTTCGTCATTTCGATAGAATTCAACTATCTCAACAGTTTCATACTGAAAATTATCTAATTTTCTTCAGATTATTGATCCTCATGTTATTTAGCGTGGATCAGTTCCTGTAACTTGCTAAATAAAATTTGTATTTCTACATATCTATTACAATTATTTTCGTTTATAGATCAATGTTGGTAGAAAGTCAATGTGGGAATGAATTAGTTTACATGTGCAGATGTCCACTAAAAGTTACCACTGATTCAGTTCAATCATTGAAACAGTCTGTTGATCACTTAGGAACTCTATTTTTAACTGGTAGAAAAAGTATTTCAGATTCACAAGGACCACCACTTATTAAAATTAGATTTTAACATTTTATTTTTCCATTCGCATGTACATTTTTAACGTTATTGGTAATATACATTATAAATTATATCTTAGTCCTTTTGTCGTCCTTAGACTTGGGGTAATATTTGTAGTAGTAATAATAGTAATAATAATAATAATAATAATGCGTAAATATGTTTTAGCTTTGCATTTCGTAACTCATTGATAGAATCTCAGTTAGTTAGAGTCAATCTAGAGCTTAGCGCAAATGTTCGTAAGCACTAGTTACACCAAGTCATCAAAACGTATGAATTTAACTAAATGAATAGCGATAATGTAGTAACAATGATGATAAAAAGGATTAGGCATTGAGAATATAGAAAAACGAATACTTGAACTCAAGATCTAGAAGAAAATAGGCAGTTCACCATCTGCACCACTTAGACATGTCACTCAAAGTCTCCGAACAGTTATCACGCAGACTCCAACCAGGTAATCTTCATCTATTGAAATGGCTTGACGAGCAATCAGTTCCTTCGTGAACCAATGTTACATCTTGGCTCAGACGGACTTAGCTTTCTTCCAACTTGCATCACTCAACGCTACCCGTCAATGTAGACACCACTTGAGGATAAGTAATGCGTATCCTAGCCACAGCCGATAAAAATCCTGAACCGACTTTCTGTATTTGCCTAGTGTCCTGTACCTAACCCCGGTATCGCTCACTGGGTCGTTCCACTATATGTGACCAGTGCTTCAGAGATACCTATGGTCAAAAACCCTAATCTTTTGTTTTTAAAGGCCATGCTGCATAGCCATAGAGTAATTAAGAGCCGACTGTTGTAAAACACCCATTGGTCGAAGGATGGACATCTCACGCTACAAGTAATGTAGGTTGGCAAACAAGAACCTAGTAACGGATGAACTAAAAGATTATCTATGTATACAGAATAGCTTGTAATATTCCCTCACTTTAGAGCTCCAGAATTATCTCATGACATACTTCAGCACCATCTACAAATTTGATTCCGCAGTATTTGTGTGTGGAAGCTTCAAATACTCTAGAAAATGATCCAGATAGTTGCATTTTTCACAATTACAGCCCAACAGTTGAAAGCCTGATGACTTCACTTATTAGCATTCAATAAACTTGTAAACTGAAATTAAGTTGTCCTCATAGACTTTTCTTCAGACCCACTTTTTCCGATCGTGTGAATAGAAACATCAAATACTATAGGGATGCGTAAAATGAATCACATTCTGTGGTCCTTTAATAAAAATTTCAAATTGCAACAGAGACAAATGTGAATGAGTGAGGTATTTCAGTCATAATGTTCATTTCCACAGCTGAAATCACGAGTCAATCCAATCTAGACCCCCATTGGGAACACTGGACAGTCGTTTTGTCCTAATATAAGACTCTTTAGAGGTGCACAACCTAACACGCACAACTTGAAACAGCTGTCTAGTGCTTCAAGGTTATTAATGGTGGTCTATCTTAGATCGACTCGTGATTTCATTTGTGAGAATACTACGACCTCCACAAGTCCACCATACCAATAATAATGTTCATTTATCAGTTGTTGTATTAACATATGCCAGAAGACGCAGAAAACGAGGCATATTTTAAAAATAATCTACAATATCAAATGAATTTGACACAGCTGAGAACTGTTTTATGACTATTTCAGCCCAGTAAGAATATTTTTATTATCTCTGGTCACTTTCACATCTCATAAGAAAGAATATTAACGAATACAATATATAGTTTTGTACAAATTCCGTATTTTAACGGTGATATAAATTGTTTCTTATATAATTAATCATAAACTGAAAGTTGTAGCAGCCTTATATTCGCTTAGAACAGAAACCTATGCAAGTCAATACTTGTTCGAACAGGTATAAGACAACGCTTATGTGACATTCAATTGTGGATAGTGTAATAAGAAGACGAAGGTTATCAGAATTATTATCTGATTACACGTGTACTTGTTAAGAATATTTATTTATAAAAAATCAAAAGTTCATTTAGACAAATGGAATGCTTAAAAAATGATTTTGACTTACCGGTAATATCGATGCGATCGGCACAGGATTCACGTATGCCAAAAGAGACTGATCATATGCAGCCCTAAACATCACTAGGAAGCTCCAAACAGCCAATATATATGAATTAAAATCTTTTGGCTTGTTCAAATACGTGTTTAGCAACAGAGGACGATGGATGTTTATTGTCTACTCGTATTGGGTAATTCGATTTGTTTTGCAACTATTTTGGTACATGTTCAAAGACCATTATTTCCTATTAAGTTGTGCTTCTTCATGTAATTAATTATAGGTTTCTATCTATGCACAATTTTCATGCGTGAATCTCTATCTTGTATCAATAGCTACTTGAGATTATATTACTCCCCTCATCAATATATACAATGATTGATTTACACATCAAACCACACATCATAAGATTGATTGCTAAATCAACCTATATAACACTACGATATGTCTCTTAATCAATCCACTCACTTCAATAATTAATCGCTACATCGATCCGCACATCATACAATTCAATGCACACAGGTTCCAGCCCTTTTGCAGTTTACTTCATAGGCTGCTGACGACACTGTTTGAAATATGTCCATTCTCGAAATATTTCAAAACGTTTTCGGTATCGCCTTATCTTGAGAATTCAAGCACACAACAGGATCGATTTAAGACATACGGAGAACAAACTGGGATCAAAAACGTTTAGAATCAGGTTGAATTAATCTGGTATTCAATAAAGCGACCCCAAAAAGATGAACGGTTAGTTAGAACAATCAGTTATTAAATTTAAATGATATATTTTCTAAGGAGTTTGACAGTAATGATAGACGCTAACCGATTGATTGTAATCTTAACTTTCTATAATAAAAATTAAAATCTGATTAACTGACAAGGGATGAGAACAATAGAACATTAAAAAATAGTTTCATGTCTATTTTTATAATTATTTATTTTAATTGTAATGGAGACATGTACAGCACTAATAAATTTAGTACTGTATATATGAGTCATCTTAATAACCTCTTCAGTAACTCAAGTAAAATATGTTCTATCCCATGGTAATGAACATAAAATAAAATATATGAAAACAAAGGAAGACAAATTACAAATGATACTTCAGTAGTTTGGTTTGGATAGAGGCTCTAATTAGACTGTTATAATATGAGTTAATTGTTATCTAACAACACAATACTAAAGAAAGAACTAAATACTAATCATATTTTATTAATCTCTTTGATGATTGGCTTGAAGCAGTCAAATTAAATGTGACTCATTTGAATTTGGACTCCAGATACACATGATGATGCGTATGTATTAGGTACTTTTGTACTCTCAAGGCTAGGTTAGATTTTCATGATTAATTTTTTCGCCAGTGACATTACGGGTTGAATACCCTTCAAGAAGTGAATTTTCAATAATTCCAATTTTCTTATCAGTAGTCATTTCTTCTGTTGGACATTTAATATTTGTTGAATTACAACGGTTCCATAATGTTTCACAATGGACATCATTTTGATTGCTGTCAGAATTATTATTCTGTTGATGACTCGCTATATGTGATCGCTGTCCGATTGTAACTGCTGTCATTTGCATTGACTCTAATGGAGTTAATATGTGTTCACTTGACACTTGATTACCTTGTACATGGAAAAGAGCCTGTAGAAGAAATAATGATAAAAATACACTTTACACCACAAAGAAAATCATTAGGATTAAACTAATAAATTACTTTGTATTAATTTAAGTAATTATTCTTATTCATTACATATGACTAAATCCTATCAAAGGACCTCGCCGAACCTAGTTACCAGACTAGTGAAAATATGCATGCTCCATCGGTTACTTTCAGCTATCTAAGATATAAAGTATATCCTTTGTAGTGATATTTTAGTTATGATAAATGCTATACACACTATGCAATATGCAAATCTCTAAAATAACTCTAATATTAACAGAAACATAGAATACTTTAGTATCAAACCAGGTGTTGAAATATTCCACCCATTATTATTTCTAATCAAACCTTAGCCATATATTTTTATCGTAACATCCATCTTGCTGTACCATGACAAAATTGTAAAATGGAGTAGTAATTGATCATATAGAGAATGTTTCGAGAAAACGTATTGTTATGATTCGGGAAACAGAATCATCTTATCCCCGTATTCCATACTGAAGATGGGAATCCATAATAATAGCAGCATAACCCATTCCTTCCTGGTTATTTTACCACATTAGGCATTATCTTTGTAGAAGACTACAGTCAGAACATTGAAACTCCGAATCCTCCTAGCACAATTAATAGTATTGTAGTTAATGAAGAATCCAGGTGGGAATAACCAGTTTATTGTTTGGTGCAAAGTTACAGGGTCCTTTCGTAAAATATGGAAACCATACATTGAATACATAATTTGCACATCAGTTGCCTTTTAGATACTTCATCATTCTTTTAACTTTTGTGATTACAATTACTCTCTGCTTCCCTTTCTGTTCTCTTCAATTAAATCTTCTCAATCTTCGGCTGGTATGCATTCCACTTCCAATAGGTGTTACATACTACTGATAAGTATAAGTAACATACATCACACTAGTCCCCACACTTAAACAAAAGTCACCCTTCCGATCGTCCTGCTCCCCGTGTCGCTTCCTTCTTTATCTTAGTTTGTGCTATGCCTCCCACCGAAATATCGAATCCTCTGGCGCGCTAACCTTCACAGCAATGTCGACCCTCCAGGCCACCTACATCTGACGTCTGTCCAGCGACCGGACGTGCCACTATTCTCCGTCAACTGCTACAGCCAACGCCGCCCCGTCAGAACACTCCACTTGACGTCAATTCCCTGCCCAACTAGCGCCTCCTCTTTTGGCTTTACTACGACGTCCGCCTGACTTCACCTTTTTCGCCTCTCCTTTGACAGTGACAATAAATGTAGGGAACGAAGATTTTAGGTGGGGCAGCCCAATTTATTGATTGACGCACAGTCAAATAGTAGTGTAGTAAAATACGAAGATCATACATCAAATACATTATTTGCACATCATTCAGCTGTCTCTTACAATCTTCATTGTTTCTTCGTTCCTGTTGTTGGCTTGATTGTTTTCAGTTTCCTTCTCTCTTTTCTTCATTCTAGTCTTCTCAACCTTCTACTCGCAGACTCTCCACTTCCGACTGGTGTTTCATACTACTTATATTTGCAAACATAAGTAGCATGCACCACAGTATGAGGAATAATCAGACATTTGCTCTAATTATTGATTCTTCAATATTCCTTAAAGTTTATAGCTATCAATAAAGTATGCTGTACATGATATTAATATAATCAACAAGAATTTTTCATGTGTTGAGGAAATATCTGAATAAGTAGGAAACGTTTTTCAAGGGGTAGTACAGTTCAATTTAACTTCGGCTTCATAATAGTGATAATACGCTTCAAATATCTAATTACATAAGTGTTTTCCTAATCACCATTAGTGCTACAAGTGTTTTCCCGTATGCCTTTTTTTCATGTTTCTAGTCTTATAAAACGAGTTCAAGGAAACATGGGACTTTTCAAATACCTGTCAACCAAATATACATAGTTTTTTACGCAATAAGAAGTGACAAAGCCTCTAATAAATCCACTAAAACTTGCTTTCGGTTAAAAAACAAATAGGTTAGCTACTGAAGATGGAATTCATCATTGTTTATTTCAGTGGTTTTAAAAATCAGTTTGATTTGGAGGAAGTTTTCGTCACGAATTAACATCAACTCACGAATAACTGAAAACTAGGGACCAGTGATGAGGTCTTTCAATCTCAGAAGTGTACATTTGTCAGGGGTCGAACCCAAGCCCTTCAGGTCTAGCGATCTGAATGAAGTTGGAAATTTGAATCATTCGATTCTGCTTTCTGATCTACAGATAAAAAAACCATATAAGACCGGAGGATCCTTAATTCGATCACAATTAAAATCGGAGTTGGGTACCGTTGAAGAGCTATAAACTAAAATGAGCCAGTCGTCCAATGCTCTCCATATATGAATGGCTTGCTATCTAAAGTCAATCCGCGATGAAAACCATCTCAAAGTATACCTGAATAATTACATTCGTGAAGCGGCAGTAGGTAAGATTATTTGAATAGATATAAATCTTACTATGAGTTGATATTGTTTCTTAAATAAAATTTACAATAAACACATATTACCTGGGGATAATCTGATTGACTGTGACTCAACTCATTTATACTTTGACCGGTAATTTCGTTCACTGGTGATTTTGACCAAGATGATTGATTGTTTATTAATGAGGTATTTGGTTCGGAGACACAGATTTCCGTTGTTTTATTCCACATATATATAGCTGAATTCTCACTTCTTAACCAGCATGGGTAATCAAAGTATTCACTTCCTTTAGAATAAAATGATGATACATTGGATTTTGGACATCCTGGCAACTTTTCATACGAGTGAATTTTATTTGTATCATTATTGACATTATCACAATTGTTATTACTTATATTATGGGATGCTTCTGCATCCAGTTCAGTTGTGATAAACGTTTGAAAAGATTTATGGTGTTCATTGTTCAATTGGACATTCATAGATGATGATGATAAATCATAAATTTTATTTTGTTGTAAATGTTCAGGTATGTGATATTGACATTGGTTTGCATAAATTGAATTAGTCGTTTGTTGTAGATGACTATTTCTAGCATTACTTTCAACCTTATAAAAAAGGACGACAAAATATTTATTTAATTAAATGTTTCTTTTAAAGTTGAAGGTTAAAAAGATGTTTTATCTATGACATGCAATAGGGTTGTAATTTGATCAACAGAAAATCATATTTGTACCATGAAACTGTTTGTTCCAGTCATACCTCGATTATGAATTTCCTACGACTTTTATTACATAGTGTAACTAACTATTAGTCAGACAGTTATGCAAAGAAATTCGATACGAATAAATTATTTCTATCAAATAAGGTATTAACTAGCTGCACACATCTAACACATCAGAATACTGTGTACTTAACAGCTAACCCAAAGAATATATCCCAAACGAGAATCAAACTGTTATTAGAATACCTTTGGAATATCAGTAGTAAATTTTAAATGATACCATTTTATGATAAAAAGAAAATTACCTCTATCTAATACATAATCTATAAGACACTGTCTAATCTGGATTTATGGAGCGATGGCTCAATGGTTAGGGAGGACGACTGTCCGCCGCTAAGCAGCAGGTTGGGATCCTACTCTACCTGATTTGGTCTGGGTAGCATAATTATTCCTCACATTTAAGGTGTATTTCGAAGCCACGCACATGAATCTGTCCTCGATAAACTAGTTATTTGGTGTTTATTGTTTGTCTTCATTCTCTTGTATCAAATTTGCTAGTAATACATTTCTTTTATTAAATATTAGAATAGTCTCCCTTGAACTGGATCGTATTTCTGCATACTGGATGTATTTTATAAGTTTTATTCACTGTGCTTCTATCCTTTATTTAGATCGGCTAATGTGTTTCTCTTTAAGCAGAGAAATAATGAATTGGGTAATTGAAGTTTTTTGTCAATGATTAAACAAACTGGTTTTTTGAACAAGGAAACCAGTCCATTTTATGTAGTGGCAAGTATACACATAAATACAAATGCATAATAATTCATACAGCAGAAGTTAGCGTTGTGTATCTTTTTACTTTTCTGTCTTTTAATGTTACACAAAAAATGATTCAAGGCATTAAATAAACTAATTTTGTTCCCTTTCATCATCCTTATAATCGTATAACAAAATGTAAGAGGGGGTTTAGTATATATATCCGCTTAAAGATTCTGTCGTGCGATGATATATATATATATATATATATATATATATATATATATATATGGGGATAAACCAAAGACACAACACTGTTTAAATGCGACTGAAGTGTAAAGTTATAAATGTATCGTTCAATAACTGCCGAATCTGATAGTGTCAAATGTCACATGGAACCATATTATATAGAATCAATTTTCGAAAACATTCATTGTATCACTTGACAGATGTCTGTGAACTCGACCATATTCTGAGTAATTTAATTCAAAACCAGAAAATATATTTCATTTATTCGATTTCAATATGAAAACTGTTTCCAACTCATAAAAGAGAATTATTTTAATAATCATTTTATAATTTAATTTTTCTGTAAGTGGATTGACAGTCAATGGAGAAACTTTACTATTTAACTTTTCGAGATGCTTAATCCTATAGGCTAACTGTTTGTTTATTGCAACCATTGTTAACAGCTTTGATTTGTTTTAACCAACTAACAGTTCGTGTTAACTGCGAAATTTACTTGAGTACCTTTTAAAAAATGCCTAGAACCTATTGTCAATCTTCAAATTTATTAACTGGTAAATGAGAATCATGTAAAGTGCAATTGTCATGTTTGTATTTTTCTAAATATATGTTTTGTTCATTATGGTTTTCTTTTAGGTTAATCAATACATTTCATCCACGTGTACAAGTTATTCTATTGTCATCAGATGGTATTTTGTCTGTCATTAGAAAATTGCGTTTCAGACAGATCGTTAAATTATTAATTGCAAACAATACAAATAGTTATTTTGGATATAAACAAATCCTCTAAAATACCTCATCTAACATATGTACTATTCCACAAAACTTTGTAATAGAAAAATTAATTCGAAATATTTACACTTGAAAGTGAATAGCCTTTAATTCTTGTTTCAAAATATATCCTTTATTAATTACTACCTTAGGAATTAAAATACAGATTCAATGGAGCTCATTGTATTTTCTGATAAGCAATCTATAATAGATTCAGACATATAGTATTCAATTATATATATATATATATATATATATATATAGAGAGAGAGAGAGAGAGAGA